>NW_028258293.1:28232857-28535000 GCF_053883595.1 Heterocephalus glaber
TCAGATATCTGAGTTGGAACCAGCACTCCAACAACTCTAGACAAGACTCCCATCTATGTCTACACAGCTCTTTAAACAAGGCAAGTCATCTCTCATACGCAAAACTAGGTAACCAGTGATTTAACAGACTTGAGAAGTTATTAAGCATACCTAATAACTTAGGCTCTCTGGCAGATACAATAGTATATAAGGCTTGACCTTTGCCCTCTAAGAGTTGATGATCTCATGTGAGTCGGAAACTAGGAAGTAGCAGAGTCTCGTTGGGGGGTTAATAAACTGGCCTGTAATCAAGACATCAGGGTCCTGGTTTCACCCCTACCACAAAATCTGTGCTATATAGGTAAGTACTTTCCCTTTAGTAGGCCCCCACTTTATTCCTCTGTAAAACAAGGAGGGGTTAGAGTCAGTAATTTGTGAGGGTCTTCCTTGTTTTGATACAAATAACCACAGTACCAGCCCATTCATGAGGCAAGCCAAGAGGGTGGTGCAGTTAATGCCTAATGTTACCAGAAACACACTGCTGCAATCAATGGAAGCTGTTCTGTGACCAGCAGATCCAGTGGAACCTCCAAAGGGGGATGGATCAGGGTATGGTGTTGTATGCCTATAATCCCAGCACTCTTGGAAGCTGAGGAAGGAGAATCTCAAGTTTGAGTCCAGCCAGGGCAACTCAGCAATTTAGCAAGACCCAGTCTCAAAAGAAAAAATTAATAAAGAGCTGGAAACACAGCTTAGTCCAAAGGCCCTGGGTTCAATCTCTGATACTTCAAAAGGACTGGGGCAGGGGAGCTGAAGCAAGACGATGAGTGTATCTACTTCTAGGAGGTCATGGCTAATCACAAGAACACTTTAAATTCATAAGAAGATTTGCAAAAATCTTCCATTCAGGTTCCAAGGTTTCTTTCTACACAAAGGAGCCTCATGGCCCAAAAAAGGGTCGGTCAGAAGCCTGGTAACAAAGACAATGGACAAAACCAATAGGGTAATGTTCATCCCCAATAGGGTAATGACTGAGGAGATAAAGGGAGAAACAGGCTCTAGGAAGCTGAATATTCCAAAATATGTAATGAATCCAAGTTTTTTTTAGCCAAAAACGCAAGTTTTGCTTTGTAGGTATATTTACAAATTTCAGAGAAATAGCAACAAGTTCTTTCTGTAAGTATTACAAATAGTAAAAACAGGTTTTAATGTCAGTCAGATTCAAGCTTAAATTCTAACTCAACTATTTTTAAATTCTAACTCAGCTGTTTAACATCCCTGAGACTTAAGTATCCTCATCTATATAATGTGACTAAGTATCCCCACTTTACAAAGTTAGCCTGAGAATTAAATAAAATTTATGAAAATTGTATTTCAGTTACTGTGAATTCCTACACCTGTGAAGGTCTACTTTCTCTATAGCACTAATCCCACCTTCTTATTCTTAAAAATATTTTTATAAATCACATACATAAAGAACTAGATCTACATTAACTTGTTTACATACTTGCTATATATCTATCTCTGCTGTAAGATTATGAACCACTTGAGAACAAAAATAGATTGTAATCCATATTTGAGATCCCATAAAACAGTGCCAGGCACATAGTTGGCAGGGGCCTTAGGAAATTGGATGAATATGCCTACCTTGTACCCAGTCTTATGCTAGACACTATATATGCAACAAAATAATGATCATAATAATGTTGAACATATTAATAAAAACAACAAACACAGCATTTACTTGGTGCTAGGCATTCTCAGCCCTTTAACTCTTTTTTGCCCCCACACATCACACAACCTGACAAAAAGGTATTACTACCCCACTTTGTTGATGAGAAAACTGAGGCACAGAAAGGTTAAGTAACTTCCCAAGTCTGCAATAGGCAAACATTCAGAGAAAGAAAGTGATTCACAGTTGCCAGGGATTAGGAAGAGGGCAGAATAAGAAGTGATTGCTAATTGGTACCAGGTTTCTTTTGGAGGTGACAAAAATGTTCTAAAACTAGATAAAGGAGTTATGTATACAATCTGTGGCCACACTGAAAGAACAATGAATTGTGCCCTTAAAAGGGTAATCAAAGGTGGATTTTATGGTGTATGAATTATATCTTTAAAAAGTTTTTTTAATAACCTGCCAAAGGTCAGAGAGCCAGGAAGTTGACACACCCAGAATTTTGATGTTTAAAATCCGCTTTTAACCATTATTTTAATTTTTTGTTTGTTTTTTCGGTACCAAGGATCGAACTCGGGTCCTTGGGCTTGCAGGGCAGGCTGCAGAACCACTGAGCTAAATCCCTGGCTCTTAACCATTATTTTAAACTGATCCCAAAGAACATAAAATCTAGTACTACCTAATAACTATCACCTAATAGAGTGATAGAGAGACAGACCGACAGATAGATTCTATCCATCTATTAGAAGCATTGGAGGATGAGGATAAAGCTCAGTGTTAGAATATGTGCTTAGCATGGATAAGGGCTGGGGTTTAATCCCCAACCCCCTCCACCAGCGGGGAAGAAACATAAGAAAACAAGGCCTAGAAGTTCAGGTATTTAATAATATTTAGTTGGACTAAACTGAAAAATAAGCTCATTTAATTCCCAACCTCAAGGTACTCAGTACAAAACACAGTCCATATGTTAGCAAATTACCTCTAAAATAAGCTAGAAGGAAATGTACTATGTAAAAAATAATTTCCCTGGGGAAGCATCTCTTGTGAAGGAGTCTGGCAGAAATAATCAATATTTACTGACTATTCATGAGCTCTCCCACAGTTCCAAACTTCTTGTTGTTAGGCAGCTGCACTGACTCGTTTTGGTCAGTGTTCTGTGAACAGAAATGACGTGGCTAGAACCCAGATTATTTGACTGCTAGAGACTATTGCTCTTTTTACTATCCCAATTCATAGTAATCCAGCAGAAATACACAGTTAGAGAACACAATTTATTTGGGCAGTGAGGGGCTTACATATGTCATGGAGGATTATGCTTGCCCAGTAGTTCTCTGATGGTATACTCCTAACAGGAATATTTCAGTTCCTCAAGAGGATCAAGGAGAACAACTCAGAAGTATATTCTATACTGTATAATCTTGGTCTCAGCTTGCTGGTACCAATTATTTTCTTGTAATACCTGATATGATCTTGAGGTGCTTTTTTTTTAAATTGAGGCAGATCCCATAGCTTTCAACATAAGCTAGGAAGCATACGTCACTCATTGTTAGGGTCAACGAGTGGGGTCAATGCAGAAGCAGATTTGGCGCTATTCCTTTCAGCTAGGTCAAAATTCAATCATAAATACTCTAAAAAAGGGAATGGGGTTTGGGGGAAGGAGGCAGGACCAAAGAAAAGACTCTCACTACTACTTTCACATCCTAATACAAGGTCCAAGTCTTGGCATATTGTAGTATTCAAAAAATATATTTGCTCAAAGCTTCAATGAAGGAACCTCTTAAATTTTTTGATAACCTTCTTTTCCTATCACTAGTAAGCTATAGAATCAAAATCTAAACCTATGGCTTGTTAGTCCAGGGATGTCTATCCAGGAATATTACAGAGTGTATCTGAAGTAAATAAAAATATGGTGAATGCTGTTGTGTGCCGTCCAATGGAAAGGTGGGGATGTTCAATAGAGAAGTAGTGCATCAAACCTTAATAACAATATGTCTGGTACAGTCAGTTGGTTTAAGCTACAATTGAGAGAAGATATCTATCTATCTATACATATGTTTGCAGTACATAATGGTTACATTTATCGTGGGGAGTTGATACGTATACATAACACATCTTTGTCCCCTTCCCCTCCCATCCCTCCCTACTCCTTTCATCTCTTGGTTCCCTTCCCATTTGCAAAAGCTCTATTTCTATTTTTTTCTTTTAATTGTTTTTTTAGCCCTTTCACTCTCCTCCCTTCCCCCTCCCTCCATCTCCTGTTCTCCTTCCCATCTGAAAAAGATCTCCTTACTTCCTATTATCTTTTATTTTTCTTTTCATTTATATTTTGAGCTTTTCATATAAGAGAAACCATGTAATATTTAAGCTTGTGTTTATTTCATTTAATATTATGGTCTCATTTTCCTACAAATGTTTCAAGTTTATTATTTTTTCTTTTGAGACAGGATCTTGCTATGTAGCCCACACTGGTCTCAAACTCACAGCAATCCTCCTGCTTCAGCCTCCCAAATGATGGGATCACAGGCATGTGCCAACATGTCTAGCAAGTTTATCCTTCTGTATGACAGAGTAGTAATCCATTGTATATAAATACCATATTTTCTTTGTCCATTCATCCATTGTTGGGCATATAGGCTGTTTCCAACATTTAGCTGTTATAAATTCTGCTGCTATAAACATGAATATGCACATATCTCTGTGATATGATGAATTTAACTTTTTTGGGGGAAGATACCTAGAAGAAGAATAGCTGGGTCAAATGGAATTTTTAGTTTTAGTGTTTTGAGGAATCTTCAAACGGATTTCCACAGTGGTTGAACCAGTTTGGATTTCCATCAAAAGTATAGAAGAGTTTCTTTCCCCCTGCATCCTCGCCAGCATTTATTATGTGAATTCTTGTTAATAGCCATGCTTTCTGGAGTAAGATGGAATCTCAGCATTGTTTTAATTTGCATTTCTCTACAGGCCAGCAATGTTGAATATTTTTTCATGTATTTATTGGCCATTTGTACTTCTTCTTCTTCTGAGAAGTATCTATTGCAGTTGCCCATTTTTGACTGAATTTTTTATTTTGGGTTGAGTTCAATGTTTTTGAGTTCTTTATATATTCGAGATCAATGGTGGCAAACCTATGGCATGCATGCCACAGCCGGCAGTTTGTATCATTGAAATCTCTAAAAGGTTCACCATTACTGTTCTAGATGTTAGTCCTCTGTCTGAGAAATAGATGGCAACATTTTTTCCCATTCTTTTAGGTTGTCTGTTTACTCTCCTAGTTGTTTCTTTGGCTGTGCTGAAGCTTTTTAACTTGATATGATTCCATTCATTGACTCTCAGCACTACTACTTTTTTTTTTTTTTTTGGTACCAGGGATCGAACTCAGGACCTTGCGGTTGCAAGGCAGGCAGCAGAACCAGCCAAATCCCTGGCCCCCTCAGTACTACTTCTTGTGCCACTGGGATTCTGTTCAGAAAGCCCTTGCCTATGCCAATGTCTTCAAGAATTTTACCTATTTTCTCTTCCACCAGATTATCTTTGTTTTAACATTTAGATCTCTGATCCATTTTGATTTTAGTTTAGTACATGGTGAAAGATATGGGTCTAGACTCAATCTTCTGCATGTGGATACAATTCTCCTAGCTTGTTTTATTTACTTATTTATTTACTTATTTATTGGAGGGGGGGTACTGGGGATCAAACTTGGAACCTTGCGTCTATGAGGCAGGCAGTGGAATCACTGAGCTAAACCCCCACACATGCGTTCCCCCCACCATTTATTTAAAAAACTATCTTTCCATCAGTTTATGTTTTTGTTCCCTTTGTCAAAAATCAAATAGCTGAATGTGCCTAGGATTATTTCTGCTTCTTCTATACTGTTTCATTGATCCACATGCCTGTTTTTGTGCCAGTACTATGCTGTGGGTTTTTTTGGTGTTTTTTTTTTGGTACTGGGGATCGAACTCGGGTCCTTGCGCTTGTGTAGCAGGCGTTGAAACCACTGAGCTAAATCCCCAGCCCACCATGCTGTTTTTATCACCAAGGCTTTGTAATAGAACTTCAAATCTGAGATTGTGATGCCTCCTTGCTTTGTTTTTGTTACCGAAGATTGCTTTTGATATTCTGGGTCTTTTCTGGTTCCATATGATTTTCAGGATTGTTTTCTCTAATTCAGTGAGGAATGCTATTGGTATTTTGATTAGGATTGCATTAAATCTATATATACGTTTTGGAAGTACAGCTATTTTGACTACATTGGTTCTTTCTATCCAGGAACATTGGGATATCTTTCCATTTTCTAATGTCTTCTTTGATCTCCTTTTTCAGACTGATATATTTTTTATTGTTGAGGTCTTTCACCTTCCTTGGTTAGGTTAAGTCCTAAGAACAGTATTTAATTTTTCTTGATGCTACTGTGAATGTTATTGTTTTCCTAATTTCTTTCTCAGTGAGTTCACTATTAGTGTACAGGAACATTACTGATTATTGTGTGTTGATTTTGTATCCTGCTACATTGCTGAATTTGGTTAGTAATTCTAGAAATCTTTTGCTGGAATTTTTTGGGTCTTGAAGTAGAGGATCATGTCATCTGCAAATAACACTTTGACTTCTTCTTTTTCTGTATATATCTTTTTTATTTCTTTCTCTTGCCTGATTGCTCTGGCTGAGTTTTGAGGACTAGGTGAGAAGGTATGTCTTAAAGTGCGCCATAAATTATGGATCATGAACAACATATTAACATGAAATTCTGTCAGTTTCATCACATTATACTGTGATGTCACTTCACATTCCAGCTTTTTAAGAAATGTCACAGGAGAGATGAAACCTGAGTCTATGGTTAGCATACAGTGTGAGACCAAGGATGAGTTTTAAGTGGATATCATCTAGATGTCTCGTGCATGTTAATCAAGGTCCAACCTCAAGGTGATACTGTGTTTTTTGACCCTGATGGAATTGTTTGAGCTGAGTTTGTAATCAGAAATAATAGTGAACTCTAAATATTATATAGGCTTATTAGAGCATTTAAGAAATGATGTGCCTGGAAAATATATCAAGAAATGGGCAAACAGTTTCATCTATTATGACAATGCTCCATGTAACACATCATTTCTGGTATGGCAATTTCTGTCAAATAAAAACATTATGGTGGTTCATCATCTACCTTATTCACCGAATCTGTCAAGGTACAACTTCTGGCTCTTCCCCAAAGTCAAAATGACTATGAAAGACAAATGTTTCAAATTTATTCAGGCCAATGAAATAGTCACAAGAGCACAAGTAAAGACATTCACAAAAGAGGACTACCAGAACTGCTTCAGAAAGCAGCAGGAACAATGGGATAAGTGTGTTTAAAGTGATGGGGAATATTTTGAGGGGGATTAATGAAAATAAATCTTTTACTATAAAAAATTTAAGAAAAATTTTAATGTTAACTGTATTTTTGGATACTTCATCTAGGCCTATAATAGAACTGCCTTTATTTCCCAGAGAAGACATCCAGCACCCAGCTGGGAACAATCTTTTGTAACAGATTATAATTTCTAAAGATGGCCACAAAAATATCTCCCATCTTACATACTTTCCCACAATGTGATTTTTGCCACAAACCCATCATGAGGTAGAGTCTTATTCTCATCCCCTTGAATCTGGGCTGGAATCACAACCAATAGGATGCAACTCTTGTCTGGTTCTCTTGGGATGCTGCCTAGGAAGCACTATGGAAAAGAGTTAAGGGGCTTTTTCATTCATTCAAGTGTTCAATAAATATGTTTTTATATGTTCCTTCTATGTGTTGGGCTCTAGACACTGTGTTGTGTTAAGCACTGATAATGTAATATTTCTATTAATCTTGCCCTCACAGACTTTACACTTTATAGGAAAGAGGTAAAGGACAGATGGGAGACACTAATATATCTTATAATCACAACTTGTAAGAGATTCTCATAAAGAAGTAAAGAGAAATTTGCTCAAGAATAGCCAAGTCAAGAAAGAACAGTCAAGGCAGTGACATTTAAACCTGCTGTAACCAAAAAGTAGTTAGCCATGTTGGAAGGAGCAGCAGGCAAATATGTTACGAATAAGAACATCAAGGACGAAGGCACTGAAGCAAAAAATATATGACATGGACATGACATCTCTCAAAGGAACTGAGAGATGAGGAGTGTGGTTAGAACACAATGAACAAAGAGAAGAGTGCCACTAAAGCCAAAGCATAGATTTCTGAAGCAATGGTATTGGGTTAATCACAGGTAAATGTTGGGTTAATCATAGGAAAGTGTAGCAGATAAGCAGATTCACTTCTCAAAGTTATAATTTTCATATTATTTAAAGCCAGTCTTATGTAACTTCAGATATAAAACAACATAGCTCAAGTAATAAATGCAGGTACTGAATAGTGTGTAACTAGATGTAGTCACACAGAAGTGACATGGTAAATGGGACTGTTGCCAAGATAAAGGAATATATGGTTTGAAGGTGTCTGTGTAATTAACCTCTTTAGAATTTTAGGACACAGAAAGACAGAATTGACTTTCTTATTGCCTTGTTAAAGATGCATTTCATAAAATCATACCTGTTTTGACCTAGTTTCTTTAAGCAGTCATCTCAAAATATTTTACTGAAATTATAATCCTTAAATGAAAAGGTGGAACAAGCCTGTCACCAAAGGATGGCCTGTCTAGAACTTTTCCCCTTTATAGAATTTAGAACATCAAAGTAGCTTCTTCACTCCCTACCCTAAGGCTTTGTCCTCTCTTGTCAGGTATCAAGCCTATAGGAAAGTTGAGATGATATTATATATTATTCCACATTACTGACAAACATTTATCTAAGGACCCAAAAATAACTGAACTAATCAGCTGAAAAACAATTTGTCTAGTAATGGTTTCTAGGAAACCATCTCCCAAGGTATGGGACCTCCTAACAAGCACCATCCTACACCAGGGTCCTAGAAGACTGAAGCCTACCTCTTACATTTGCTGAAACTAGTAGGCTCCAAGTTATAAATGAGGTGATAAAATCTTGTGTCCTTTTTTTTTTATTTTTTGGTACCGGGGATTGAACTTGGGTCCTTGCGCTTGCACAGCAGGCAGTGAAACCACTGAGCTACTAAATCCCCAGCCCAAAATTTTTTTTGGGGGGGGTACTGGGGATTGAACTCAGGACCTTGTGCTTTCAAGGCAGGCGCTGGAACCACTGAGCTAAATCCCCAGCCCTAGGTGACAAAAGCTTATTATGGTATAGGAACTTCATGAAATACAATCATACCCAGTCAGTCCCATAAAAGGAGCCCTTTGACTCCCCCCAAGGAAATAATAGGACATGCACCCTGCACTAGCATCTACACTGCTGTCACAACAGCTGTGAAAACCACTGAAGGGTTGAAGAGATTGTGCCTCAGAGACAGCTAAGTTACAACCTACCCTCACTCACCCTATACCCATGGTACTTGATCCGTATGAGATTAGGTAGTGATCTCCCTTCCATCACCACCCCCAACTTCCATTCCACTGAGTCTAGGGGTGGTAAAGATTTTCTTTTTTAATTAAGCTCTGCTCTTGCTGCTGTTCATATCTGGTAATAACATTTTGTCCTAGTGGAGATGGGGAGAGCATATATAATTGTTCTTAATTTCATCTTCAGAAGTAAGAAATTAGTCTTTAATTGAGTAAAATAACCAGAGTATCCTCACTGATAAGCAAAGAAAATCCATGGAGCTTGCAGCTAATGCCTGTGGACAAGAATGTTTTAATGGTAATAACAGGGGAGAAGAGGACTACCTAGTTAGTACTTGAAGTAAACCACTAAGGAACTGACTCATTCTGAGGCACTCACTCTGGGCTTGAAGCTTGTGGTCAGCACATGAAGACAAAGGATGATTCTCTAGCACCAGAAAACAGGATTCCTCACTGAGAAAACTTTCATACATGATGGATGAGTAATAAATTATTTATGGAAGTGGCCTAAAGGACAACATGGGACACAGGAAGTTTGGGAATAGTAGAATTCAATCTGTAAAGAAAGATTCTCAAGGAAGTTGAAACTGAAGCTTTAGAGCTGCAACTATTGCTGTAATACTATTTTGCTTAAAGAAAAATCAAAGAAGTGGAGCAACAGTTTGTATTCAAGCTCTCTGACTTCCAAGTTCAAGTCTGTACCTCAAAATGACTTTGTTCACATTGACAACCCTGTGTAGCCTCAGCTTTCTGTAATCTGTTAAATAATTTACCCCGTATGCCTCTTTTTACATCTTCTAAAATTTTGCCCTCTTTCATTTACTACTGTCTCTTCTCCTATTCTCTTAGCCTTTATGAAATACCAGTTTTGTTCCATTTCAATGGAGTTTTTAAAAGGACATATGATTTACATTTTCAACCCACCTTATTTTAATTAGAAGCCCCCTCATGAAGTTCTTGGAAGGACAAAAGACACAAAGAGTCAGGTGTGGTGGCACACACCTGTAATCCCAGCCCTTCGGGAGGCAGGAAAATCATATGTTCAAAACCAGCCTGGGCAATTTGTGATCTTCCTGCATCCCACAGTCATAAAGAACTTTTCAAACATTATGGCTCAATACAATCCTATGGGACTCGTGAAAAGGAAAATTAGTAGGTATTCTCAAAAATAAACTGCTTAGGCCCGGGGATGTAGCTCAGTGGCACCACACCTGCTGGCAAGTGCAAGGTCCTGAGTTTGATTGCCAGTACCAAAAAAATAAAACAAACTGCTTATTGTTAACTGGACATCCTATTAAATAAACAGCTAATTTTCCCAAAGAATGCAGAAAGAATTAAAAGGATGATATCTAGGCTCTAGTTTACCAGGTTATGTCAAAGAAGTCTTTAATCTGTGTATCAGCTTTTGAAGACCTCTAAGCATTCTATAACTGTAAGAGGAAAAAGAAAAATGAGACCCTTGAACTGAAAGATCTGCAATTCAAACCTGTCAGTATCTCTGACCTGAAAAGGCGAGATAAATCATAGCTTTGTGGAAACATCCAGAATACTGGTCCATGACCATTTCTACTAGACAATACTCCTTCCAACTTGTACCAAAGAAACAGTAAAATAACAATTATGGTCTTAAAGGCCAATGACAAAAGCTTCTTAGTCTTTTTTTTGGTACTGGGGATTGAACTCAGGAGTTTGCGCTTTCCAGGCAGGTGCGGTGACACTCAGCTATATCCCCAGCCCAAGCTTCTCAATCTTATGCATAGAATTTGTACTATACTTCATTAGGGAGCAACATGAAAGAGAAGAAAAGGATTACAGCTTGAGAAGGAAGCTCACAGAGGAAACAACTCTACAGTTCTGTCTAGATACATCAATACCAGCTTACAACATAAACTGTCCCTAAAGGAAATGATAAGAGTTCCCTTCGAGAAGTATTAACCATTGAATAAATATTATGCCTTGACCAATCTCATAGGAAATACCCTTGAGGATCTTTCTTCCTTCAGATCACCTAAAAATGATGGATCATAACCACTTTTGAGTGCTTAGCATATGTAAATACTATGTAGCAGACATGCCACAAGAAACTTCCAATCACATTAGCCAACTTTTTACTCAAACCAAAGCCTATTGTTGAGGGTGCCTTCATTTTACAGATAAACTCAGGTTCAGAGAAATTAATGGACTTACTCAAAATCATGGATCACTAATGTCATTATTATTTATCACTTTTAAAGGTGAGGCTCAGAAGGGACATATAACTATGAAGTTATTGAGTAGCAGAGTAGACGTTTACCCTAGTTAGAACTATTACTAAAGCTCATATTTCCCCTACAATGCCTTTTTTAAATGCTAAACCAAAAAATGAAACTAAGATTTCAACTCATATGAGCATACAGATAAAAATAAATGATTTGTACAGTTTTTTTTCTTTAGTTCCTTCCAAAGAATACATGTCATCTGGCCGGGGATGTAACTCAGGGCCAAGGATGTAGCTCAGGGGCAGGGATGTAGCTCAGCAGCGCCTGGCAAGTGCAAGGTCCTAGTTCGACCCCCAGTAAGGGGTGGGGGGAGATATGCCATTACTTCTGAAAAGCAGTTAAGGAAAAGAATTTATAGCCAGGAAAACTGAAGGGAAAGGTAATTACTCTAAGATCCCCTCCTTAATTATAGGCCCCTCCCCCTAAAAAAAGAGACAGAAAAGACTAAAGAAGAGTGACATTGGTCCAAGGACTTCTCACTCTCACAATGAGATCATACTCCCACTTGAACCAATTCCCATAGCCATCCAGTGGATCATCATAATAATGAGCTCAAATAATCTGATTAGCAAATCCTGCCATTACTGGTTTCACCCAATGCTTTTAATGAAAAGTCTGTCTTGGAACATCATTGCTTCCATGCAATATGGAATACTCTAAGCCTTTAAGCAATGAAACCAGGATCCCCTAACTGCCTGGATGATGTCCTGAGAAAGGAATAATTGATTCCCAACCCTAAATAAGGTAGAGGCTTTGCATGTGTTGACCCAGAAGCAATAAACAAACCAGTCCCATCTATTTTGCTTCCTAATAATAAGTAGTCTATCTAGTTTCCATTCCCTTCCCACTCAAAAAAGCAAAGAAACCTATAGGAGCAAGAGAAGAAAAGCTTAATGTTGCAAGGAATGCATCTGAATTCTTTTACAAATTGATAGTGTGGGATTAAAGAAAGGGGAAGAGGAAAAAGATGACCCAACTTTATACAACAGTTTTGAAATCTCAGGTTCAAATTGGCTTATTTAAAAGGCCAATTATTAATAAATACTGTCATTTCAGCCTTCCAATTGCTATTACTTTGCTCTGTTGTTGTTTGTCCAGCCCAAAATGGACAGAAAGAGAAATCAACTGCACAGATTTCTATTGTACCACTTAACAAAGACTCTGGGCTTGCTTTCATAAATTAGGAGAAAGGAAGAATTCAAATTTTAGAACAGCTAAACCTGGGCTCTTGTCCTAGCTTCCTCACTTACTCACTATATAGCTTTAGTTAAGTCTCAGTTTCTCTATCTATAAAATGGGAATAAAACAATGGGCTAAAGAGAAAAAATAAACTAATTATATGCAACTTATGTTAGTCTTTTTGCCCTTTTGAGGAATACACTTCTGTGCAAAGAATACCGACCCTAGATTTCAGGTTGTTACCTTTTCAGAAAAAAGATATGTTCAATTTCATAAAAATATGAATACCAACAGCATTTTCTTGTGCTCACTCAAGTATCTATGCATATGATAGATACAAGGTGTATGCCTTCAATACGACTAAAACTTACAGAATAAAACAGCTGCTAGGAAGGATATCTAAAGGTTATTCCTGATCCCTTTCAAGAATAATCAGAATTAAGCCAACCTAAAGAAACACCTACCTTTCCCTAACTTAGAGGATATTCCTTTCCTTCATTCAAACAGTATTTGGTGAGTATCTCTTTAATACCAAGCTCCTTCTAGGGCTGTGCAAATACAGAAACAAATCACTCACTGTTCCAGCCACCACTGAGCTCATAGTACAATGAGGATGATAGCTATCAAAACAAAGAGTTATAATTTAGAAGTTATGAATACATTGTCTTACAGTTCCAAACCAATTCTTCATTGTCCTGCCATGGTACTGCACTAGACTCTGCAGACTCCACTTCTCCTTTCCCAGCTGTATGCCTGCTAGGTTCTGCTGAGAGGGTGCCAAAAGAAGACTACTACAAGGGGAAAAAGCACTTTTGCTAATGTCCTGTTTTCTACAAGGGAAAAAGTAGATCAGTGGGCGTGAGTGTGGTGAGATGAGCACTCACTCACCAGTTTCTTCTTCACCACAGTAATAAGCAGCCTATTGCTATGACAGCCATACACTCTCCTCAGAGGTCTGAATATTAGCCTTGTGGTGCTCTCTTCTGTGTTTTTTTTTTGGATCGAACTCAGGATCTTGTGCTTGAGAGGCAGACGCTGGAACCACTGAGCTAAATCCCTGGCCCTCTTCTACGTATTTGCCCCATTCTGTCTTAGGGATGGTAGTCATTTTCTGCAGTTACTACCTCTATTCTGCCTTAGAGGATTTTTTTTTTTTTTTTTTTTTTTTTGGTACCAGGGATTGAACTCGGGTCCTTGCGCTTGCAAGGCAAGCAACGGAACCACTGAGCTAAATCCCCGGCCCTAGAGGATTTTTTTTTACCTCTTTCAGGAGTTAACTATCTTGTACCTAGTTAACAATTCTTTACAATAAATTATTGGTGTGATTTTTGCCTCCACAAATAGATCATGACTGATACAAGTGGGATAAATGTTATGTCTGTAGTCACAGAGTTCAGCCTATTTGATAGATAAACTAGAGTTCCAAAGATTGGAAATGACCTACTTAAAGTCACAAAGTGTTAGACCTGGGAATAGTAGTCTTCTTTTTGACTCTGAATAAACAATAAATATGCAACTTGTGTCTCTTCCAAGACTGTGAGATTCTGAAGCAGGACATTACCAAGGGCCTATTCCTAGTACACATCAGGAGTTCATTGAATATGTTCAGAAATGTTCTACTGAATTGACTACATAAACTCGTCTTTAAGCTTGAGAATAAATGAATCTTAGAGACCTAACTGGATTAGAAACTTAGCATATATTTCTATTTGAGACCTTAACTATTTCCTTGTGCCAAGCTGGCAGTGCAAGTATGCATCTTTAAAGCTTCCATAAAGAAATTAATTTGTTGCCGGGGATTTAGCTCAGTGGCACTGTGCCTGCCTTGCAAGCTCAAGGTCTTGAGTTCGATTCCTGTTACCAAAAAAAAAAAAAAGAAATTAATCTGTTGCAACAAACAACAGTTCTTTATCTTCTTCCTTTATATAAATTGGAAAAATAGTGGGACATGGTGGCACACACCCATAATCGCAGCACTCTGGGAGGCTGAGGGAGGTAAATCATAAATTCAAGCCCAGCTTAGATAATTTAGCAACTCAGAAGGATCCTGTCCCAATATAAAAATATAAAATGGGTTGGGGATGAAGGTCAGTGTGAAAGGTATGGGCTCAATCCCTAGAACTGCATAAATAAATAAATAGACTGAAAATTCAAATTGGTTGAAATCTTCCAAGAGAAGAGGACTTAGTTGTTTCTTAGCAGTTCAAACCCCTGTTAATATTCATATTGCTGCCATGTTTTTTCTTTTGGCAGTTCATTCAGATTTAGAGAGGATGTATCACGCACTGTAATCAAAGTAGGTCCTGGAGCCAAAAGAATGACTCCCCAGCTCTGCCAGACTTTATTTTTCTAGGTGAACCTGGACAAGTCATCTAACCTCTTTTTTTTGTTGTTTTTTTTTGTACCAGGGATTGAACTAAGGTCCTTGTGCTTGAGAGGAAGGCAGCAGAACCAGTCATCTAACCACTTTAAGCTGTAATTTCCTCAGTTTGGATACAGGAAATATAATGACCTGTCCCACTGGGGTACTATAAGGATCACATAAGGTCCATTCCTCATCACATTTTACTCTGAGCTTACAAATTTGACTTGCGCAGCCAGTGGGGGCATACCTATAGTACCAGTTACTCGGGAGGCTAAGGCAAGAAGATAGATCACTTGGGCCCCGGAATTTGAGGTCAGCCTGGGCAATATAGCAAAACCGGTCAATACAGCAAACTTTGTCAAGAAAGGAAAGAAAAGAAAGAAGGAAGGAAGGAAGGGGGAAAGGGAGGGAATTTGATCTTCTCTATAGAGGACTACATAAAAAAATAGAGAAGTAGGCCAGGGATTAAGCTCAGTGGTTTCTCTGCCTGCTGCGCAAGCACAAGGACCCGAGTTTGATCACCAGTAGCAAAAAAAAAAAATAGAGAAGAGGCAAGGTAGTAGGGCTTGAGTCAGACAACCTACTTTGTAGAATCACTATGAAGCCTTTTTAAGAGATGGTGCAGGGAGGCGAGCCACTCCCAGCACCCAGGAGGAGGCTTCCAGACCACCATACCACCACCCCCACCCCCTAGCACAGAGGTGAGCCACTCCCAGTGCCCAGGAGGCGGCTTCCAGGCTGCCTTTCCACCACCATCCACCCCCACCCTCCCAGCACAGAGAGGTGAGCCTCTCCTAGCACCCAGGAGGAGGATTCTGGGCGGCTAGCGCAGAGAAGGTCAGCCTTGCGCATGCCGGCACCACCCTCAAAATGAGAAGACATGTAAACAAGCCTCAAAACCAGACTTCCAAATCACCTACAGCAACCGCAAAGGGAAACGAGCTGGAACACTGATACTCAACCACTTGGACTCACTGAACTGTCAACAAAAGAGGATCTGGAAAAAAAGAAATCAAAAATAATTTCTCAGATAACAGCAGAGATTGTGCTCATAGTGCAAGACATGATTAATAAATCTAGGGAGGACACAGATAAAAAAATAGAGGAACTGAGGAACATGACGGAATCCCAACATAGGAAACAAATGGAATCCATAAAACAGATGCAAACAGATTTCCAGGAGATTAAAGACTCCATTGAAAGTCTATGCAGCAGAATAAACCAATGTGGGGACAGAATTTCAGATATACAAGATAAGATTGCAATTAGTGACAAGGAAAAGAAAAACTGCTTTAAAATAGTAAGGGACCATGAGAAATCAATCCAGCAGCAGCTAGACAATGCAAAGAAGAATAACATAAGACTGACTGGAGTCAATGAAGAAACAGGAGAGAGTGCAGATGACACAAAAAAAACTGTTCACAGAAGTGATGGCAGAAAACTTCCCAAGCAGGGGAAAAGAACTTGACATACAAATTAGTGAGCCATATAGGACTCCAACTAGCCTTGATCAAAAAAAATCTGCACGGGAGTCACGCCGAAGACGCCAAATCAGTCCGCTGCACACAGGAAGGTCTGCGCATGCCCTACCGAGGTCCTGAGTCACGCGGAAGACACCGAATCACCCCACTGCAGACAGGAAGCCACCTGATTCCACATTACCAAGGCGCAGAGGACACCAGACCACCAGACCAAGGTATTGAGTCCCACTGTTCCCGGCCCAGAGGTAGGGGCTTCTGAGCCATCGTCCCACTGCTCCTGGTCCAAAGGAAGGGGCTTCCTGGTCACCATCCCTCCCGCTGCTCCCAGCCCAGAGGAAAGAGCTTTTGGGCCACCTTCTGTCCCGCTGCTCCTGGCCCAGGGGAAGGGGCATCCGGGCCACCATCCCTCCCACCGCTCCCGGCCCAGAGGGAGGGGCTTCTGAGCCACCATCCCACTGCTCCTGGTCCAGAGGAAGGGGTTTCCCAGCCCCCATCCCTCCGGCTGCTCCCAGCCCACAGGAAAGGGCTTTTGGGTCACCATCCCTACCACTACACCCAGCCCCTGTCCCACCTCACCCAGCTCAGAGGAGGTAATCTGTGCAAGCGCTAATAGCCCCCTGCCCCAGTCAAAATGAGAAAACACATAAATAAGTCTCAAAACCAGACTTCCAGATCACCTACAGCAACCCCAAAGGGAAATGAGATGGAACACGCTGATACTCAACCACCTGGACCCACTGAACTGGCAACAAAGGGGATCTGGAAAAAATGAAATCAGAAATAATTTCTCAGATAACAGGAGAAATTGTGCCCTTAGTGCAAGACATGATTAATAAATCTAGAGAGGAGCTGAGGAACATGATGGAATCCCAACATAAGAAACAAATGGAATCCATAAAACAGATGCAAATAGATTTCCAGGACATGAAAAAATCCATTCAAAGTCTACACAGCAGAATGAGCCAGTGTGAGGACAGAATTTCAGATATAGAAGATAAGATTGCAATTAGTGACCAGGAAAAGAAAAATTGCTTCAAAATTATAACGAAACATGAGAAATCAATCCAGCAGCTGGTAGATGATGCAAAAAAGAATAACATAAGACTGATTGGGCTCAATGAAGAAACAGGAGAGAGTGCAGATGACATAAAAAATCTCTTCACAGAAATAATGGCAGAAAACTTCCCAAGGAGGGGAAAAGAACTTGACATACAGATAAGTGAGGCATATAGGACTCCAAATAGCCTTGATCAAAAAAAATCTACACATAGGCATATAATTGTTAAGATTCCAGAAACCCAACAGAAGAACAAAGTTCTCCAAGCAGTCAGAGAAAAGAAACAAATCACATACAAAGGAAAGCTCATCAGAATCACAGCAGACTTCTCAACACAAACCATCAAGGCAAGAAGAGCTTAGAGTGACATATTTCAAGCCCTAAAAGAAAACAGCCTCCAACCCAGATTGATGTACCCTGCAAAACTATCTTTCAAAATGGATGGAGAAATAAGATACTTTCATGACAAAGAGCACCTTAGGAACTTCGTGAATACCAAACCAGCACTCCAAAGAATTTTACACAATATCCTAGAAACAGACATTGAGGATCACAACCCCAGGAAGCAAAGCAGAATGAACCCATCTGGCACGACAAGAAATTAAATGTAAAGGGGGAGAACCCAACAAAAAGAAAAAGTCATGGCAATGACAAGTCAATACGTTTCAGTTAAAACCATCAATGTTAATGGTCTCAATTCACCAATCAAAAGAAATAGACTGGCAGAATGGGTCAAGAAGCAAAATCCAACAATATGCTGCATACAAGAAACACATTTCATTCAAAAGGAAACTCACAGACTGAAAGTTAAAGGGTGGAAAACAATACTCCATGTGACACAAGCCCAAAAAAAACAGGAGTAGCTATCCTCTTGGCGGATCAAGTAGATTTCAAACCAACACTAATTAAGAGAGACGAAGAAGGACACTATATCCTTGTAAAGGGAAGAATCCAAGAGGAAGAGATGACAATCATAAATATCTATGCACCAAACACTAGTGCACCCAACTATATAAAACAAATACTAACGGACATGAAAAGCCATATATGCACTAATACAATAGTAGTGGGGGACCTCAACACCCCACTGTCACAAATACATAGATCAACTAGACTAAAAATAAGTAATGAAATACTAGAACTCAATTGAACTCTTGAACAAATGAACTTAACAGATGTTTACAGAGTCGTCCACCCCACAAAATCAGAATACACATTCTTCTCAGCTGCACATGGGTCATTCTCCAAAATAGACCACATACTCACACATAGAACATGTTTAAGTAAGTGCAAAGGAATTGAAGCCCTGTATATTTTCAGACCATAGTGCGATGAAATTGGAGATCCATAGCAAAAGAAACTCAAAAAATTTCATAAACATGTGGAAATTGAACAACACACTTCTGAATAACCAATGGGTCACAGAGGAAATTAAAGAAGAAATCAGACAGTTCCTTCAATTAAATCACAATGACAATACAACATATCGGAATCTATGGGACACAATGAAAGCAGTCTTACGAGGGAAATTCATAGCAGTGAATGTGCATATTAGGAAAACAGAACGAGCCCAATCAAACAACCTGATGCTGAACCTCAAGCTTCTAGAAAAAGAAGAGCAGGATAACCCCAAAGCTCATACAAGGGAAGAAATTATAAAGATCAGAGGAGAAATCAATGCAATGGAGACTAAGAGAACAATACAAAAAAATCAATGAAGCCAAGAGTTGGTTCTTCGAAAGAATCAACAAAATTGATAAACCTTTAGTCAACCTTGTCAGAAAAAGGAAAGAGAAAGAAAAGGCCCAAATCCATGCAATTAGGAATGAAAAGGGTGAAATTACAACAGACCCAGCAGAAATCCGGATGATCATCAATACCTACTTCCAGAACCTATACGCCAATAAGATGGACAACACAGAAAAAATGGACAGATTCCTAGATACATATGAATTACCAAAGGTGAACGAAGAAGACCTAAAAATTCTAAACAACTCAATATCAATCGATGAAATTGAAAACGTAATTAAAAACTTAACAACTAAGAAAAGCCCAGGTCCTGATGGCTTCACTGCTGAATTCTAGAAGACATTTAGAGAGGAACTACTGCCACTACTCTTTAAACTCTTCAATGAAATTGAAAGGGAAGCAATACTCCTAAATTCATTCCTGGAAGCAAGCATCACCTTGATCCCCAAAGCAGACAATAACCCAAGCAAAAAAGAGAACTATAGCCCAATCTCACTAATGAACATGGATGCAAAAGTCCCTAATAAATTACTGGAAAATAGAATGCAGAGATCATCAGGAAGATCATACACCCTGACCAAGGGATGGAGGGATAGTTCAACATACGCAAATCAATGTAATACACTATATCAATAGAGCCAAGGACAAAAATCATATGATCATCTCAATAGATGCAGAAAAAGCATTTGACAAAATCCAACATGCATTTATGATAAAAAAAAAACCCTACAAAAAATTGGAATGGATGGTCTCTACCTCAATCTGATAAAAGCTATCTATGAAAAACCAACAGCTAAGATCATACTTAATGGTCAAAAACTGAAATCCTTCACACTAAAATCAGGAACAAGACAAGGATGTCCACTATCACCACTCCTGTTCAATACAGTTTTGGAAACATTAGCCACGGCAATTAGACAAGAGAAAGAAATAAAAGGAATAAAGATAGGAAGTGAAGAAGTCAACTTGTCATTATTTGCAGATGACATGATACTCTATATAGAAGACCCCAAGAACTCCACCAAAAGTCTTCTAGACTTAATAACCAAATTCAGTAGAGTAGCTGGATACAAGGTCAACACACAAAAATCAATAGCTTTCCTCTACACGAACAACAGACTCAATGAGAGAGAAATAGGGCAAATAATTCCTTTCACAATAGCATCCAAAAAACTGAAATACCTAGGAATCAACCTAATGAAAGAAATCAAAGACTTCTTCTCTGAAAACTATAGCACTCTGAAAAGAGAGATTGAAGATGATATTAGAAAACGGAAAAACATCCCCTGCTCCTGGGCAGGAAGGATTGACATAGTGAAAATGGCCATACTTCCAAAACTGCTACATAGATTCAATGCAATTCCAATTGAAATCCCAGCAGCATATTTCACGGACCTTGAGAAAACAACCCAAAAATTCATTTGGAACAGGAAGAGACCCAGAATAGCAAAAGCAATTCTAGGTAACAGAGACATGAGACATGGCAGGGGATATCACAATCCCCAATTTGCAACTATACTACAAAGCTACTGTGATAAAAACAGCATGGTACTGGCAAAGAAACAGGCTTCAGTGGAACAGACTGGAAGATACAGAAACAACTCCAGACACACACAGCCATTTCACCTTTGATAAAGGAGCCAAACACCCTCACTGGAGCAAAGATAGCCTCTTTAATAAATGGTGCTGGAAAAATTGGGTTTCAACTTTCCAAAGATTCAAACAAGACCTATATCTCTCACCATGCACTACACTAAAATCAAAATGGATTAAAGATCTAAATATTAAAATAGAAACACTGAACTGGCTGGAACAGAGGTTAGGTAGAACTCTTGAAGACATCAGTGTAGGAAAAGATTTTATAAACAAAACCTCAGTTGCCCATGAACTAGCACAATCAACAAGTGGGATCTCTTCTTATTAAAAAGCTTCTGCACAGCAAGAGAAACCACCAGCAGTGTGAACAGACAACCCACAATGTGGGAAAAAATCTTCACCTGCTCTTCCTCAGACAAAGGTCTACTATCTCGAATCTATAAGGAACTTAAAAACATCAGACCTCCCAAATTTAAAGGCCCAATCCAAAAGTGGGCATCTGAAATGAACAGACATTTCTCAGACACAGAAGTAGAAACGGCAAACAAATATATGAAAAAATGTTCAACATCACAGGTCATTCGTGAGATGCAAATGAAAACAATACTGAGATTCCACCTCGCTCCAGAAAGAATGGCTGCTACCATGAAATCAACCAATAACAAATGCTGGCAGGGCTGTGGGGAAAGAGGAACACTGCTCCACTGCTGGTGGGAGTGTAGACTGGTGCAACCACTGTGGAAATCAATATGGAGACACCTCAAAGAACTAGGACTGGAAGTCCCATTTGACCCCACTATTCCACTGCTGGGGATCTTCCCCAAAGAATTAAAAGAATCATACCACAGTGATACATGTGCACCCATGTTCATAGCAGCACAGTTTGTGATAGCTAAAACTTGGAAATAGCCCAAATGCCCATCAACTGGAGACTGGATAAAGAAAATGTGGGTTTTTTTATAAAATGGAGTGCTACTCAGCCATAAAAAATGAGAAATTAGAGACATTTATAGCTAAGTGGATGCACATTGAGGTGATACTCTTGAGTGAAATAAATAGGACACACGTGTAAATACTGAATAGTTTCTCTAGTGTGAGAAACTGAAAGTGTAAATAAGGACTAAAAGGTATAATAGATAATGTGAAACAGGAAGAAAAGGGGCAAAGGGGAAGGGGAAGTGGGAGGGGTAGAGGAAAGGAAAGAAAGGAATGGAATTACTATGAGAAAATGAAACAATGGAAACAAAGTCTTTGTAAATAGGGAGGGATGGAGGGGTTGAAGGGAGGGCAGCGGAAAGGGGAAAAATAAGAACTGAGAGATTATGTAAAGATGCAAATTTCCAATGATGAATGTCATTATATTGTATACCTAAAATGTACCAATAAAAATAATATTAAAAGAAAAGAACTGTTGGTTCTTAACAGTAATATGAGAAATTTCTATATTGTTTTCCAAAATGGTTTTATCATTTTACATTCACATTAGCAGTATTAGACAGTTCTAACTGGTTCACAGCTAAGCTGACATTTGTTCTTTTTAAACTTTTAACTTCATCTCCCTAATGTGTATAATATAATCTTGTTATTGTACTGATTAGTATTTTTCTGATTCTAGTGTTGCACACCTTTCCTTGTGCTGTACTGGCTATTTATTATCTTCTTTTGTCTACTTTCTAATTGGGTTGTCCATTAATGAGCTGCAAGAGTTCTTTATATAGTCTAGTCATAGGTTATATGTATTATAAATATCGTCTATTTAAGGACTATTTTTCACTTTCTTAAAGATGTCATTTAAAGTTCTAAATTTTGATGGAATCTCATTTATCAATTTTTTTCTTTTATACATCATGTTTTTTGTATCCTAGGAAATTCGTGCCTACCCTAAATTCATGAACATTTTCCCATATAATTTCTTCTTAAAGTGTTATAGTTTCCATATTTAGGTTCATAGATCCTTTCAAGTTATTTTTATGTATGGAAATAAAGGGTTGAGGTTAATTTTTTACACACAGACACCAGGTGCTCTAGCACCATTTCCTGAAAACACTATCTTTTCTTCTGCTCTTGAATTGAGTTTATGTTCTATAAAATGTTAATGTTAAATAATCTTTCAAAGCTCAGTGGACCATATATGTGTGGTTCTATTTCTAGATTCTCTGTTTTATTCCAATAATCTATATCTTTCCTTGCGCCAACACTGCCTTGATCACTGTAGCTTTAGAAGCAGTCTTAAAATTAGGTACTAAATGTCTTCCAACACTGGTTTTTTTTCTTTTTACTTTTCTAGGTCCTTTGTACTCCTACATAACTTTTAAATTTCAATATCCAATTCTTCATTTATAACAAGTATACATAGACCTGAATTTTTATATATACCTTGGTTTTTTTTAACCCTGCTAAATTCAAATACAAGTTCTAGGGGCTCCTAGAGATTTATTAGTATTTTCTCTGTACATGATCATTTCATCTACATATAAAGATTTTACTTCTATCTTGCCAACCCTATGCTAATTGTCTTTTTATTGCCAGACTATTTTGGTTTGGGCCTATGTTTCAAAGTTTATTGGACAGATGAAGAGTAGGCATATCTGCCCTTGTTCCCCACCTTAGGGAGAAAGCACTGTATCTTTTCCATTCATATAAGGCATTTTTGCTAGAAGTATGGAGTACATGTCTTTGATCTGTTGAGAAGGTTCTGTTCTACTTCTAGTCTCCTGATAGCTTTTACCATGAACAGCTGTGGAATTTAGTCCAATACTTTCTCTGCAACTACTGACAGGATCATATGGCTTTTTCCTTTCCTCTGTTAAAATGATGACTTATGGGGGTGGATCTTCCAATGCTGAACCAACACTGCCATCCCTATAATAAAACCACTTTCTACATACTGCCAGATCTGACCTCTAATAGTTTGCTTTGTTAAACAAATTTTTATCTATGTTCATACTTTTTTCTATTATCTTTATCTAGTTTTAGTATAAGCACAATGTTGATTTCCTAAAATGAGGGGAGAAGTGTTCCTTCTTTTTTCTGCTTTAAATGTTTGATATAATTTATCAGTTAAAATGTACATGGGCCTGTTGTTGTCATACAGGTAGGTTTTCAAACTAGGAATATACTTTCTTTAATAGGTGCTATTCAAATTTTATATTTCCTCCAGAGTCAGTTTCATTAATTTGTCTTCCAAGGTACTTCTTAGAAGTTGTAAAGTTTATTTCAAAAAAGATTTTTGTAATATGCATTCTTTTTTTTTTTTTTTTGGTACCAGGGATTGAATTCGGGACCTTGCGCTTTCAAGGCAGGCGGCAGAACCACTGAGGTAAATCCCCGGCCTTGTAATATGCTTTCTGTATCCTTTTAAATTCTGGAAAATCTGTGGTAATATCCTCTAAATTTTGATATTGTAATTTTCAAATGTATAACTGATATTGTGTAACAGGAAGAAAAGGTCTAAAGGAGTAGGGGAAGTGGTAGGGGAAAGGAAAGAAAGGAACAGAAAAAATATGAGAAAAGGAAAAAAAATGGAAACAAAGTCTTTGCAAATAGGGAAGGGTGGAGGGGGTGAAGGGAGGGCAGGGAAAGGGGAAAAAAAATAAGAAACAAGATACATCATGTAAAGGTACAAGATCCCAATGATGAATGTAAGTGTATTTTATACCTAAAACATACCAATAAACTTAATGGGGGAAAAAAAAGAGATGATGCAGATGAAAGCAATTTACTTGAGATATCATGAAGTTTCATTGTAATGTCTCATTTATACAGAATTCAGCAATCTACCTTGTTTTTCTAGAACACATGGAAACCTAGGAAGAAAACAGAAAAGCCACCTCCAAAGCTAAAATAACTGTCTTTAAATCTTTACACTTTACAACTATTAAAGTCCCTAGAGCCTCACTATTCGTTTAAAAACACATCTAATAGGGCCGGGGATTTAGCTCAGTGGTTTCGCCACCTGCCTCACAAGCGCAAGGACCCGAGTTCGATCGCCGGTACCAAAAAAAAAAAGAATATAATAAAAACACATCTAATAAACTCTGTAATCAGGGAGCACCACAAATAGCAGGTGAGAAGTAACAAAGAAAAGACAGTAATAGTCTCTATTGTGTTTTATAAACACCTAGCAGAAAAGGCAGAAATAAAATTCAAAACAACCACAAAAATAGGAATGGGATCCAGGCATCATAACTCACACCTGTAATCCCAGCACTCAGGAGAATGAGGTAGGACAACAACCACAAGTTTGAGGCCAGCCTGGGGTACACAGTAAGTTCCAGACCAACCTGAGCTACACAGAGAGACCCTGTCTAAAAAAGTAAAATAAAAAATAAATTGGGGGCCAGGGTTGTAGCTCAGTGGCACCACACCTGCCTAGCAAACACAAGGTCCTGAGTTCAATTCCCGGTACCAAAAAACATTTTTTAATAAAAAATAAACTGGTTGGGGGTATAGCTCAAGGGTACAACATGCTTAGCATGCATGAGGCCCTGCGCTCAACCCCTCCTCCCAGACAATCTAAATAGCATTCACACACAAATAGTTCTTTGCTTTTATTTTTTGTTTTAAAGTTTAGCATCAGGGTGGGTATTTAGTATAAAATGTAACAGGTCCCAAGGGCATTACCACAATACTAAAAAAAAATAACTGATGATTAAATAATGAATATGAATCTCGAAAAAGATTCAATGATATCATATAATGCATGGGGGGGGTCTACTCAAAATAATGTATTTTATTTTCAATTTGGCGCTTGAAAGAGTAAAGCCTCAATTGTCCAGGTAAGTCAGTCATGTGGTAGGTGTCTCCACCTAATTTGCTAATGGATATTAAACTTATTGATGGAATTTGGCCAAGAATTCATATCTATTTGCTGGGCTATACCATGCTAGGTTATACTGTCTGATAACCACATTCTTATGCATGTGAATGAATATGAATGCAACTATATAGAATGCCTTCTCTGATGCTGCCACACTACATGCCACCCTCAAGTCTGCTGACATCTGGATAGGGGTCCCAAGGCCACACAGCTTGTTAGCAATGGATTCAAAATCCAAGTCTCTCAAAATCTATGCAAATGCTCCCTTGAAACATAGTAATACATGATTTCTTTACCTGTCAAACAAGAAATGATTCTGATATATACTTCTGGATAAAGTTGCTAAACTGAATATATGTGCTCTCCCTAAAACCCACTTTTGGGTTGTTCTTTTTTGTTTGTTTGTTGCTATTGTTTTAATAAAGCATAAAATTACTTTAAAAGAGAAAGGGAGAAAAGCAATAGCCACAAAATACTGAATGCTGCAAAGCAGATAAATACCAGTGACTGACTTAACAGATCCAAGAAAGATGAATACTAAGTCAGCAATGAGAAAAACTAAAAACTAACTGAATTTAACCCCACAAAGCTCAGAAACTGACAGCACAAAGAATGCTAAATCTAGGAGGATTGATTACTCTGTCTAAGAAGCAGTTAAGGACACATTATTTCCTTCTCTACTTCAGAAGACTGGAAATTTTCACTTTCCTCTGGAAAGAGTAAAACAGAAAGTCTCTAGAAAAGAGAACAGCAAACATAGCTGAGGGCAAGGTTACTATACTAAAAATAATAATGTCAGTGAACTGAATATTGACAGCCTTTCTTTCCCACTTAGTTTTCAGACTACTGGCAGCCAGGCCTATAGCTTTTAAGAAAGGGACCAGAGGTTTTCACCAAAGTATCTGATGAGCTCTAGCAGAAAGACCTAAAGACGCTAATACTGTAGATGCCCCAAATATAGCCCAGGTAGATCATCACACAGCAAAGTCCATGATAAATAAGCCCAATTCATGTATTTAAAACTTCCAAATAACTTTTTAATGAACTTTTAAATATTAACAGATAGCCAAGGGTCCCCGGACATCTGGGAAAAGTCCAATATGAAAGAGAGAATTCATATTCTTACTTACAGAAGAAATTTGGATCCACATGAAAAGTTCTTTGAGAAAAAACGTAAGTATAATAACTATGCTTGTTTTGGTCAAAGTTTAAAAATGATTTAAAAATCAGATCAGATGTGCTAGGCATCATGGTACACACCTGTAATCCCAGCACTCTGGGAAGCTGAGGCAGGAGAAAGGAAAGTTTGAGCCCAGCCTATGCAACATGTCGATAGATTTCTGTAAGTTCAAAATTCTACATGAATCTAGAAGGAAGGTCTCTCATCTCATGGTATCTTATCTTCAGTAGTCAGGGAGGACTTAGCAGAAAACATGGTGCTTGCAGAGATTTTTAAAGAAACAGTAGATGTATATCAGGCAAAACAGAAGGGGCCAGGACACAAATGATAAAGAAGGGTGGAGAAGCTATAAATAATACAATATCACTAGAGGATAGGTTAGAGCAGTAGGGTGTAAGTCTGAAATGGCAGGCAGAGATTGGATCAAGGAACATCTTATAAGTAGTGGAAGAAATGGGGACTCAAACCTGAAGGCAACAAAGAACCAATGAAAAGTTTTAACAGCAAACTGGGATGATTAGATTTATATCTTGGAAAAATTATTCTGATGAGAAGTGACAGATTTGGGGAGTGGCAAGGGGAAGACTGATGGCTACAATCTTCCACACTACCTAGTTAAGTGTTCCCAAAAGGCAGTTCTGTTTATAAACTTAAGGTTCTGTTCTCAGGTTACTGTGAAGCCAGCTATCCTATCTCTAAGAGACCAGTAGCTGCCAAAGATACTCTAATAGTTTCCCCGAGGAAACCTACATCTCAAGGCCTCTACTTTCTGGTTCTTTCTTTTTCCCTCCTAAATAAATGTTCCTTAACAGTATAAAGATTGTGTTATGTTGCTTTATCAGAGTGTATCTCGCTGTACGGTTTCAAGGAAGACAAGTTTTCTGTCTGAAGCCCTCATTTCTCAATTCCCACTGACCAAGGCAAATTCCAGCCACTTCTTATAACCATATGAAATTAATGCATGCACTCATACACACACACACACACACACACACACACGCACACGCACTTGTATAAATGTCTGATTTCCTCATGTATACTCCTTAAGGAGTTGGGAAGAAATATACAAGGGACTATTTAATAAGCACTGAGCACCCACCTAATGTTTCATACTCTCCTATATAATCTCTCAGTTGATCCTTACCACAACCTTGGACAAGGTGGTATTTATATCTTTATTTTCATAAATAAAGAAACTATGGCTCAAATAGATTAAAAGACGCAAGGACCCGAGTTCAATCCCCGGTACCAAAAAAAAAAAAAAAAAGATTAAAAGATTTACCTAAAGTCACAAAGTCAGAGTAAGGCAACACTGAGATTTAAACCACTTATCTGTGGGTTCACTTTATTTCATATTAGATTACTCTATATCTTATTTTATTCACCACTTAGTCTCCATTTAACACAGTCTGTTGAATTGTATTACTTTAAGCCAATCATGAACAAAGAGATCAGCAATCAGGAAAAAACAACCAAACAGAAAAAGAACAAACCAAATACAGCAGTATCTTGTTACCTGTCACTAATTGGTTCCAGGAGGCACAACGAGTACCAAAAATGACAAGTACCAAACAAATTGTTTTGGCTGGAAAGGGCAGAAAGTCAGGAAGCAATCAGCACCAATAAGTTCTAGATTGCGTGACAAGCATCAAATAAACAATGAGCACCAGGACAAATTTTTCTTGTCAGAAACGCACCAAGTATAAAACTCGACAAGTTTCAAAGCAGTTGAATACCAAGGTATGACTGTACTCAGATAACAGGTGCAGGTGTCAAAAAATTAAAAATGAGGAGCAGCAATATCAACTCCAACAAGTCCTTCAGAGCCCTAGGCAATACTGGTAAGAACTAAAATAATCAAAATGCATATTGATAGACCCGCATCCCAGAATTGTATCTCCTCCTTAGCCAGCTCAGTGGAGGCCCTGATAAAATACTATCTCATTAGGCACACATCACAAATGAATTCCAAGAAACAGGTGCAATTTCTCCCTGCAGGCTTCCTACTCTTACAAAATCACCAGGAACTGAAAAAAGCTCTTGTTCTTCTGAACTGCCTGTAGGCCTTTGCTGGTAAAAGGAAATTGGGTTTGAGAAACAGATGGATGTCAAACAGCCTAAAATGTAAGATGAAAAGAAAGAAATTTACTAAAACTAAACATGCCAAAAGGAAACCAAGCTTGTTTGAGGTGACAACTCGCTCTCTAAACAGAAAAATCCCAAAGCACCTTGTAAGAGAGGCAAAGATCAAGCCTCAGGAGAGTTCCAGAGTGCCATGATTGGCATTCACTCACAGATAACGCTACAAGCTCACAAGAATAGTCTGGATTTTTCTAGAAGTAAGCATCACTTGTTTGTAGCAGCCATTTTTTAAGAAAAATATGCTATTTTAGTTTATTAGTATTGTGTGATACATAATGTTCACATTCCAGGTGTGGAGCTGGTACCTGAACATATCATGCCTCACTTCCTCTTTTCATCCCCTTTCCCTTCTCCCTCCTTCCTCCACCCATCTTTTGATCTTTTTTTTTTCTGGTACATGTTTACATTCTTTGTGTGGAGTTGGTAAATGCACATAACACATCCCAATTCTTTTTTTCATCCCTAACCCTTGTCCCCTCTCCCTTTCCTCCTCCTTCCCTCCAGCTCTTGATCCCTATCTATATTCTTACCTTCTTTTATCTATCTTTTTTTGTAGCAACCATTTTTTATTATAGATTTTTCTATGGAAAAAAACCTGTTACACTAGTTAGACCCTCAAAATAAGAAGAATCAGAAAGGAACTTACAGGTTAAATAAGATAATATAAGCAAAGAGCCTAGAAATTGAATGGGCACAAGGTAGACAATTAGTTTGTTCAACTGAATTTAAGTAACTAGTATTTTTTTAGTGCTCTCTGATTATCAAAAATGACCTAAGCAGCTTTCAATTATTTTATCTCATTTAATCCCCAAAACAGTTCAGAATAAGTGTTAATTACCTTCATTTTAAAGACAAGAAGAGAGGTTCAAGAAAAATAATCAGGCCAGGCATGGTGGCACATGCCTGTAATCTCAGGCTTGGGAGGCTGAAGCAAGAGGGTCTCCATTGAGTTCAAGGCCAGCCTGAACTACAAAGTGAGATCCTGTCTTAAAAAAAAAAAAAAAGAAAGGAAAAAAGAATGAGCTAAGAGACAAAAAGTTATTGTTCAAGATAACATAGCAAGTTATCAACTAAAGAAAAAAATAGTGATAATGCCACCTCATCTTTGTGTCCCACTTTAATGTTTTTCATAACACAACAAAACATGGGAGGTAAGCCTGAGCTCTAGTTTTGGCTGCACATTTCAAAGTGCTATGCAATTTATTTGTTTTTGGTTTTTGTTTTTTTTTTGGTACCAGGGTTTGAACTCGGGTCTTTGCGCTTGCGTAGCAGGCGACAGAACCACTGAGCTAAATCCCTGGCCCAGCTATGCAATTTAAATTAAGTTCTTTCCCTTCTCTGGGTTTTAATTTCCTCATCTAATATAATAGTGCTATAACATTTAATTTAAAGTATCAGCTAAGTTAAACGATCTCAAACACTCCATGAAACCAAGACTACTGGACAAGTAGCTCTTGTTGCCAATATTCATTTGCTTCTTCTACAGTAGCTACACTCTCAGGGCTAATAGTTTACCTCCACCTGCCCATCAGCCATTTCTAAACCAGAAGCATCCTTTCCAGCAAGCTTACCACCTGTGCTGGATGCTTCATTAAGTATAAAGCTGATACCATACTTTGCTAGAACGCTGGTGCACAAATGTTACATGGAGATGAATAAATCATTCTAGTTGTGTTGGGTTGCAATTGTTAAGAACAGCATCTGTGGCTCTAAAAACAGATGGTCTTATTAGGGAAGAGGACTCAGCTCCTATCTGATTTTCCTAAGGCAAGCGGTTTTGATCAGCAGGAAATCTGGCTGGAAAGTGCCTGAGTACAGCTAGTATCTAGTGATGAGGAAAGATGAGAGAAATGCACATGCAGTTTCTTTCCATAATAAATGTATATCAGGGGCTGCAATTACCAGAATCTCAAACTCTTGTTGGTTTTTTTTCCATTAACTTTATTGGTATATTTTAGGTATACAGTACAGTTACATTCATCATTGGGATCATGTACCTTCACATGATGTATCTTGGTTCTTATTTTTTCCCCCTTCCCCTGCCCTCCCTTCACCCTTCCCTAATTACAAAGACTTTGTTTCTATTTTTTTCCTTTTCTTGTATTTTTTCTTTTCCCTTCTTTTCTTTTCACTACCCCTCCCACTTCCCCTACTCCTTTAGACCTTTTCTTCCTATTTCACAGTATCAAATTATACATTTTGATCCTTATTTACACTTTTTATTTTTCACACCAGAGAAACTATTCAGTGTTTAAACATGTGTGTCCTATTTATTTTACTTAAGAGTATGGCCTCAATATGCATCCACTTAGCTATAAATGTCTCTAGTTTCTCATTCTTTATGGCTGAGTAGTACTCCATTTTATAAAACAAACCACATCTTCTTTATCCAGTCTCCAGTTGATGGGCAACTGAGCTGTTTCGAAGTTTTAGCTATTACAAACTGCCGCTATAAACATGGGTGAGCATATATCACTGTGATATGATTCTTTTAATTCTTTTGGGAAGATACCCAGCAGAGGGATAGCTGGGTCAAATGGGACTTCCAAGCTTAGTTTCAAACTCTTGTTTTTATACCTACTCATCAACTTCTAAATTGTTTTCTCTTCAGTTCAACCCTTTCTTTTTTGATTACAACATTAAGTAAGCTCAAGGAAAGTGGCCAGTACAGCCCTAACAAAAATCAGAACTTGATGCATTTTGTTTGACAGCCTCCTGTCCTACCAATGGTCCTCTTGCTGTTCCTCAAATACACCTGCTTGCTATGTCTCTACTCTGAACTCTCTTCTACCACATCTTCTCGTGGCTTCTTACTTTAGATCATTCAGATCTCTGCTCAAATGGAATCTCTTCAGAGGAGCTATTGTTGATCATCCTCACAATATACACTGTTCTCTTATCTTGCTTTTTTATTAAGGCATTAACAACATATTATTCACTAATTAGTTCATTTGTTTACTGCCATTCTCCTCTATTAGAATGAAAGACCTATGAGGGATAAGACTCTCTTGTCACAACTCTATCCCAGCACTGAGAATAGTGACTGGTGTGGCAGACATACATCAAATATTTACTGAATTAATCCCATGTGTGTGTTCAGAATCACAGAGACCTAGAACACTAGTGTAATAAAGTAGTTGTCTGTCTTTCTTTCTTTTTTTTTTTGCACCGGGGACTGACTTGCAAGGCAGGCATTAAATCCCCGGTGTTAATGTAGTTGTTAAACAGTAAGAACACAGCCTTTGAGATCAGGCAGATTGCCATTTGAGTTTCTCACTGACAATGACTGTGTGACTTTGGAAAGTCTCTCAGCATCTTTAATCTCCTATGTAAAATGAGTATAAAAACACAGGTCACAAATTTTGTTATGGTGATTAAATGAGATAAATCATGAAAATGCTTGTTTATCATAATGATGGAAAAATTTAAACACAATCTAGTTAAGCCCTTCACTTCTGATATCACTGCAAGGGTCAGAAAAGTGAAGTTTACCATCTAATACCCCATATTTATTTAGAATCAAAACATGATTAGATTCTATGACTCAAGATGATCACACTAGAATACCTGACACTATCCTCAACTGACTACTTGGTCTCTGGTACTCCATTTTCTCTTGGTCCTTCCACCTCATTGGCTGCTCCTTTGATCTTCTCAACTTCTCCAAGTGTCCAGGGCTCTGTTGTCAGATCTCTTCTGTGACAGATCACAATATTCCATGGCTTTCCCTATGCTAATGATTCCTATTATGATTTGGATGAGTATTCCCCCAAAGGTCGGTGCATTAAAGGCCTGGGTGGCACTACCAGGAGGATGTAGAACTTTTAGGAGGAAGGGCTTAGTGGCTTGGTCCTTATATTCCTGAGGAGTGTTTCAAAAGAGGATTGTGGGGCCCCAGTTCTGTTCTCCCCTCTGCTTCCTGATTTCAAGATGTAAGTGGTTTCTTCTCCCATGTGCTTCTACTATGACATACCATCCTCACCTGAGACCCAAAGCCACCCAATCTTGGACTAGAAACTTGGGAATCATGAGCCAAAATAAATCTTTTCTAAGTTGTCTCAGATATTCCATTATAGTTACATGAAGCTAACTAATACAACTCCAAATTTATATCTCTAAACAGAACTTTTCTGAATTTCTTACTGGTACATGCAGGTTCTTACCTGATATCTCCTTTGAGTTGTCTAACACCATCTTAAAATTTATAATAGTCAGGTGTCACTTAACAAGAAGGACACACTCTGAGAAATATATCATTAGGTGATTTCAACACTGTGCAAACATCAGAGTGTATTTACACAAATTAAAACAACTACAACATTGCTAAACTATACACACAGTGTGAATTAAAATATGCTGAGTGTTTACATTTTTAAGAATTATTACAGTAAAAGATATATTGCCATTAATTCCCTTCAAATATTCCCCCTCACTTTGAACACACTTGTTCCATTGTTCTTGCCATTTTCTAAAGCAGTTCTGGGAGTCCCCTAAAGTTTTCTACCTTTGAATTACCAATACGACTTGTCCCTTTATTTCATTAAGATCTCTTTTCTCCACTGCCTGCCTCGCAAGTACAAGGTCCTGAGTTCAATCCCCAGTACCAAAAAACAAACAAACAAACAAAGGTCTATTTTCAACTTTCACCTCACTGGAGAGGTGCAGGTTAACTGGTTATGTATGAAACAGTTCCCTCCCTTTCAGTCACCCCTTTTCCCTTTACACTGTTTGACTTTTTTCTCTCCACCCACTAGAACTCAACTGAAAGCAGGGACTTTATTCACTGCCATATCTCCAGAGCCAGCATCAACTATAAACACTCTATAATCAATACCAGTAATCAATTTCACCCATTAACTGTTCTGTAAATATGTGTCAAGTCTCCAGTCTGGTCTTCCCCTGAACATTCTTTCAAAATGTTCCTTTTCTGAATACTGTCACTGAGCACTTGATAGAAGTAGCTAAAAAAGTAAAGAATGAAAGATTAAGCCATATTTTCCCCCTCCGAGACTCTGTTATAATTAGCTAACAAATCAGTATTAATAAACACCTTTAGGTACAGACTACCATCCTACTAAAGAAAGATACTACCATGATACACAGTAAAGTATGAAGAGATACATAAAATTAGTAACAAGATGGGCAATAAACTCATGAAAGATGCTCAGCATCATTAGCCATCAGGGAAATGCAAATCAAACAACAACAAGATAACAACAGTATGGTTTAAAAAATAGTTGTCACAAGACTGTGGAAAAATTGTAACCCTGATACACTGCTGGTGAAAATATGAAATGGTACAGCCACTGTAGTAAAGCTTGCATTTCCTCAAAAGGTTAAACAGTCATCATATGATCTAGCAATTCTACTCCTAGCAACATACCCAAAGAATAAAAGCTTTTGACCACATAAAAACTTGTATGCAAGTGTTCCAAACAATATTATTCATAGGTAAAAAGTGGAAACCACCCAAATGCCTGTCAACTGCTAAGTGAATTTAAAAAGTGGTATGTCCACACAAAGGAATATTCAACAGTATGAACAAAGTAATAATACATGCTACAACATGGATGAGCCTTGAAAACATTATGGTAAATGTCATAAAAAGCCACCTATTGTACAATTCTATTTATATGAAATGCTCAAAATAGGCAAATCTACTGTAGAAAATAGAACAGCGGTTGCCTAAGGCTGGTGTAGATGGGGAATTGGGGAGAAACTGTTAATGGGCATACATTTCTTTTTTGGAGTGATGAAAATATTCTAAAATTGACTGGTAATGGTCATACAGCTCTGCAAATATACTAAAAGCACTAAACTGTACATTTTGGGTCAGTTGTATGGTATATAAATTGTATCTTATTTCTTCCAAAAAAGGCTGAAAATGTAGCTCAGTAGTAGACACTTTCCCTGCCTGTGTGAGAAATCACAGGTTTGATTCCCAGTGCTACAGATGAGAGAAGAGAGGAGAGAGAGGGAGAGGGAGGAGAGGGAGGGAGGGATGGGGGCGGGACAGGACTCCATTTTACAATATTTTCATTCATATTCAACTTAATGGATGAATGGAAAAAGAAACTGTGGTATATACACAAAATGGAATGTTATGTAGCCTTTAAGAGGAAACCCTGTCACATGCTACAACATGGATGAACCTTGAAGATACGTATTATGCTAAGTGAAATAAGCCAATCACAGAAAAATACTGCATGATTCTATAGTACTTACATGGGGTATCTAAAGAAAACTAAATTATGGATGCCAGAAACTGGGAAGAGGGGGAAAGAGAATTGTTCAATAAGTACAGTTTCAGTTTGCAAGAAGAAAAAGCTCTAGAGATCCATTACATGTGAATATAATTAACAATACTGTGTACTTAAAATAATTAAGATGATAAAGATGTCTTTTAATCACAATTTATAAATAAATAAACTGGGCATGCATAGTAATATGACAGGAGGTAAAATGACAATAGTTAAAATTTACTGAGTATTTTCTATGAGCAAGCACATTATCTTATCCAACTGTGACCAAATCCCAAAAGGTAGGACTATCATGATCTTTGTTCTATAAATGAGAACTCTGAACCTAGAAAGATCAAGTCACTTGCTCAGGATCACATGGCTAGTAACTAAAACTGAGTTCACACTGTGGGAGACTGAGGTAGAAGGGTCACCTCAAAATGAAAGGAAGGAAGGAAGGGCAGGGCAAGGCAGGGCAGGGGAGAAGGATGGAAGGAACTGATGGTGCAGCTCAGAGTGAAGACCTTGGGTTCAATCCCCAGTACCACAAAATCAAAACAAAACAAAAACTGAATTCAACCTCAAGCAATCTGACTTCAAACCCCAGGTGCTTAACCATTAAACTACACCATAAAACACTAAGTACCAGGAAACACTACAGACAGAAGTTGACAAACATAACTACTTGGGCCAATCCTAACAACAACCTAAGCTTTCAACTGAAGACAGCCACATTAGAAGACATAAAGTACACTCAATGTAGCAGATTGGAAGCATTGTGGAAACACTGAGACACAACTGATCTTCTACAAAACATACATATGTAAATTTAGTTGGCCCCACAGAACCTCCTTTGGAACCATATCCCAAACTAGTCCATAAAAGAGCAAACTAAAGATAGTCCTAGATCATCATGCAGTATGTGCATGAAAACACACACACACACACACACACACACACACACACACACACTCCTATTAAGACCCCAGGCGCTAGTAGCCCAATTTCAATACTGCCTCCAATATTGTAGATATAAGTGCCACTCTGTCTAATTTAAGTGCTTCCAGCCTCAAGTGGATTTATGAGTAGTATCCATATTTGCTCTAAGCAAAGAATTCTCTCCTTTAGGCTAAGGCTCTACAAAAATAAAGGAGCACCCTCAACCCACAAATATGTCCCCCAAAGTCCTCATGTGTTTTGGGGGTGGGGCTCTTGAAAGGTGACTGGATCATGTGCAAACTGTACCAATCTGTAATCCAAGCATGAGTTCAGAGTAAAGTGTACTACTGTTCAAGGTGGGATCTGATCAGAAGAGGTGTGTCACTGGGGGTGCGACCTGGAAGGATGGAGCTCCTCCCTTCTCTCTCTGCTTCCTGGTCACCATGACAGAAGTAGCTTTTCAGGGCCAGACCCTTCTGCCATGCCTTTTCTGCTTTGAAGCCAGCCAACCAAGGACTTAAACTGTGAGCTGAAATAAACCTCTCCTCCTTTAAATTGCATATGTTGTGTACTGTGTCTCAGCGATAAAAAAGCAATGAAGAGACTCTTGTTCCTTTGTTTCTATTTGTTGTTTGTTTGTTTTTGTCCTTGTAGTACTGGGGATTGCACCCAGGGCCTTCACACTGAGCTACATTCCCAGCACTATTTTTATTTTTTATTTTGAGACAGTTTCACTAAGTTGCCCAGACTGGCTCAAATTTGAGATACTCCTGCCTCAGCCTCTCAAAGTACTGAGATTACAGGTGTGTACCACCATGGCCAGCTCTACTTACATTCTATATTCCTTTCTATCTCATCATTCATGAGGTTTATTTGTAACTATTTACCTGAAAAGCAGAAACAAACAACAACAAAATCCCTAAAGTATCAAGAGCATTAAGAGGGCCAAATAAAGAGCTACCTTTCTGCATAATCATTCCCCAATACTCAAGGAAGGTCAGTGAAGACTTCTTAGCGTAAGTTCCTTTCTCTTCTGTAGTTTCTACTAAATGTCATCTACTATACAATAAATATACATTTGTTAGCTGTTTGTTACCCCAGGCCACATTTCTTAAGTCTCCCTATTTCTTTGCAAAATTTCTGTCTTTCCAATTTTAATCCTTCCCTTAAAAGGAAACTCTGATTACACAAAAAGTACAATTCTGGATTGGATTTTTTATGTTTTCCATTTCATCCTCAAAAAGAACCCTTTGAATTAAGTATTACTGCCTGTTATCTTCCTCTTTAACCACTAAAGTGAGAATCATATAGCTAAATAATTTGTGTAGACATAACTAAAATTAAAAAAAAATAATAAAAAGCAAAGAAGCCAGGATTCAAACTTGAACCTTCCATCTCACCCCCTCTGAACTTCAATTTTCTTATCTGCAAGATGTAATATTATCCACCTTCAAGGGTAGGTGTAGGAATTATGTAAGAAACCACAGCAAAGCACTCATATCAGTGCCTGCTCCACCAAAAACATTAGCTTTTCTCCTTTCTTCTTTCATGCTTGAATTGCCTTGTTTGTTGGCTTATTCCAAATAGACAGAAATTATGAAAGTGGCCCTTATTTTTCTTAATTATCTGATTAACTGTTTTGACCTGGTCCTCATAAAGACATTTATAACATGATGTGACTCTGAGGTATCTCAGGAGCACTTCTGGCTCATCTATCAGTTATGGCAAGCCTCTTTATGCTCAGGATCTTCATAGCACTAAATTCCTCTCCTCTGTTCTCCCTTAGACAAACACACACTCATATACAAGTGAATATTTTTTAAAAGCATAATTAATACAGAAAGAAGTACAAAAATCTGCAGTATTCTAGTCAGGCAGCAGGCTACAAGAGAAGTAAGGATTCCCTGGCTGGCAATGTGAGGAAAAACATAAGCCTTGACTAGGAAGGAAAGGGGTCACGGGGCCCAGACTGGTCTAAAATGGATGGTCGCACTGCCCACCGGGGCCTTAATCCCTGTTTTCCAAGATGTGCACTGATCTACACAAGAACCCACATCAGACAAAAGTCTGATTATGAGCTCTCTAAAATGTATGTATCCCCAGGGCAGAGAATGTGGCACACACAGGTACTTTTTTAAAGTTTGTACATGTTTGCAATACATGAAGTTTACATTAATCTTGAGAAGTAGGTGCCTGTACATAACACAGCTTGTTCCTTTTTTTAATCCCCTTCCCACCCCCTCCCTCCCTCCATTTCTAAATCTTCTCTCCCCATTTTCATTCTTCTTATTTTTAGCTCATGTTTTTGACATGTTTACAATAACTATGGGTATTTGATACCTGTACCTGACATATCTTAAACCTTCTTACTTTTTTCTCTCTCCTGACCCTCGGTCTACTGGGATTTTGCAAGAGATCTATCCCCTTGTTTCCTCCTAACCATCCTTTATTTTGCTCTTTATTTGTACTTTGCCTTATTCAAATGAGAGATACCATACAGGATTTAAGCTTGTGTGTCTGATTTATTTCACTCAACATTTTATTTTCCAGGTGCATTCATTTTCTTACAAATGTCTCAAATTTATCCTTCTTTATAGCTGAGTAACATTTTTTTTCTGTATAGATACCATATTTTCTTTATCCATTCATCTGTTCACATCTACACAGACTGCTTCCAAGATTTAGCTATTACGAATTGTACTGCTATAAACACTAGTATGCATATATCGCTGTAATATGATGTCTTTAGCTCTTTTGGGAAGACACTTAGAAGGGGACTAGCTAGGTCAAATGGAATTTCTAATTTTAGTTATCTGAGAAATCTTCATACTTATTTCCATAATGGTTGTACTAGTTTACATTCCCATCAACAATATAGAAGGGTTCCTCTTTTACTGCAGCCATGCCTGGCATTTATTACTCTTTGACTTCTTGATGACTGCCATTCTTTCTGGTGTAAGATGAAATCTTAGTGTTACTTTAATTTGCATTTCTCAAGGCACAGTGTGCATTTCCCTTCTTAATCCCGTTATTTTACATAGAAGATATATATATATACTACAGATGAAGATAAATGTGCCCCTCTAAACAGTAAATGTTGTAATATTAAGGATAGATTTATGTTACCCTATGACTCTCAAAATAAGTGCTGCTTATTCATGCAAAAATTGAACATGTTTTCCATTTTAAAGTGCAAGTTCCAAGTACTATCAACTATTACTATTGTTGCTCAAGAAAAGGAATTCTCAACTTATCAGCTTTCTTATCAGTTTTACATAATAAATGCTCTAATAATACTTACCAGAAATATTTTCCCCATATTTCTTTCTAAATCAAGGATAAGGTTATAATGTATACAGATTTGGGAAGTAACTGAGTTTTATTATATCTTGATTCTCAGAAAACTGGTAACCTATAAATGTATAGCACTTTAAGCTGCATATACAACTACCAGTTACACCCACTCATCTTCTTTTTTTATTGGTACATTTTTAGGTATACAATATAATGATATTCATCACTGGAAATCTGCACCTTTACATAATCTCTCTTGGTTCTCATTTTTCCCCCTTCCCCTGCCCTCTCTTCAACCCCTCCATCCCTCCCTATTTACAAAGACTTTGTTTCCATTTTTTCATTTTCTCATATTAATTCCATTCCCTTTTTTCCTTCCTCCTACCCCTTCCACTTCCCCTTCCCCTTTGCCCCCCTTTTTTTGAGACAGGGTCTTGCTATGTAGTTCAAGCTGGCCTTGAACTCACCAACAATCCTCCTGCCTCACCATCCCAAGTGCTGGGACCACAGGTATGAGCCACCACACCTGGCAGCTCACTCATCTTTTAAAACTCATAAAGTGGTGATACTTTTCTTAAATCCATCTCTCCATTCTCAGAACTGACTAATCTATTTCTTCCTATGGTTTCACTTTACCCCAGATAATTCTGACTAAACCTAGAGAAAACCTTAGATATATCTCTATCATAACACCTATTATATTTTGTTTCCTGGTGCTAGGGGTCAAACTCAGAGCCTCACAATACTAGACAAGCACTCTACCACACAGCTACACCCCCAGCCATTCTCTTACAGTTAAATGTACATCCAATTTACATGTCTGACTCTTCACTGACTGACTCTCCAGATCTGTGCTTTCCAATACAGTAGCCATGAGTCATTTATAGCTAAAAATTCAACTTTAAATTAATTGAAACTAAATAAAACTTGAGTTTCAGTTCCTTGGTTTCACTGTCCATGTCTCAAGCACTCAAGAGTTACCTGTGGGCAGTGACAACTAATTGGACAACACAGATATAGAGCATTTCTCCTGGACAGTGCTATATGTCTAGATGGTGTGTGTTCCCTGAGACACACAGTCTATGAGGCAGTGTGGCAGGAGCCATGGGTAATTCATGTCTGTATCTTAGCACCAGCCCTTAGTAAAACCTCAATCAATGTTTCTTAGGACTGACCCTGAGTAACAGAGAGCATGTTCTACCTTATTATACCACCTGGGACCGCCTTTCCATAAATTCAATGTCCTTTATAGGCTAGGGTCAGTGTAATAATGAACCATCATTCCAACTTATGGGAAAAGTTAGGAAATAGTTGCAGATAATCAGAAAGACTTTGTCTAGTCCTTCTTCCCAAAGCTCCACTACTTACTAAGTGAGATCTGATTAAGGAGAGGGCATATTTTTCATTTCAGATTTAGTATGTAAGTAAACTATAGGTGATTTTTAAAGGATTTTTTTTTTTCAAATTTTGGGACAATCTCATAAGTCAGCAGACATAAAGCAAGAAAACACTGGTCAAAATTTATCATATTTTGAGAAACAATGAATGGATACACCCATTTTTATATCATTTGAGCCATGAATGGTATATGCCTATAACTCCAACACTGGGAGGCTAAGGCAAGAGGATTACAAATTCAAGCCCACATGCTTGCTTTGGCAGCACATATACTAAAACTGGAACAATACAAGTTCAAGCCCAGCCCGAGCAAATTAGTGACTCAGCAAGACTCTGTTCCAAAATAAAAAATAAAAAAGGGCTGAGGATACACAGGGTGAACCCATGGGTTCAATCTCCAGCAACACCGAAAAAAAAACAACCACTTTTTAAAGCTCATTTGACATAAATTCCAGGGTAGGTACTAAAGAGAAGTAAATTAATCCTCATAACAGAAATACAAATTGGAATAACAAAAACTGGTACTTTATGATAAGGAAAGTACCAGGAACTGTAATGAGTACAAAAGAGAAGATCAGAAGCCAGTGGTGAAATGGGGTGAAAAGTGGGGGAACCAAAGGGAGACTGCTCAGAGATGAGTCTAAACTAAGTTTAAAGGGTTAACTGACAGGTTGAGAGATGAAAAGGAAAATGTCCCAAATACAGACAATGGGCATGAATGAAAGTATAGCACTGTGACCTGGACAGTAAATGACAAGTAGTTTGGCAAGACTGGAACAACATATGAGAAATTTTGTAGGATTTGAGGCTTATGGGGCAGGCCACAGAACTCAAATTAAAAGAGCCTGGTAAGGTAAACTAAGGAGTTTAAATTTTATCCCCAATGATAAAATGGAAAATCTCTTAAAGTTTTAGAACAAGGAAGTGAAGTGAAATCTATATTCAACAAAGCTCAGAGAAGAGCAGTGAAAAAGATAGAAAAGCAATGAAAAAGAGAGAAATAAGACAGTAAGTAGGTAGACCAATCAGGAAGCTGCTATAGAAAGTGCTGAGACAGGGTCTATCCGATTTAAATAGTTCTAAGCACAGCCTGCTTTAAGTGAGTTTTTCTCCATTAGCCTATGCTTCTCAAAGCTACAACACCATGATTTAATTATCTAGCACAACTACAAAAGAAACTGTTAAAGTCAATTCCATAAACTCTAAAAGTTTCACAGCACTCTTCTATTCAATAGCCATTCTAAACTGCGAACTAAAACTGCCTGCCTGGTTTTCTCTTTGCTATTTCACATAATTTTTAAAAAACCATTACAGCCAGATGAGCACATCTGTGTAGTGCACAACAAGTGTACGCAATTTAACAGGAGTTTAATGAAACACTTCCTATTCTTTATTGAGGAAAATTCTAACATGGCAACATCAGGTTGCAAATTGACATTTTTAAATTAGTTTTTTTTTTAATAGGAACATGCCAATTTTAAATCCCATCTGGTTGCATGGTGCAGCTGCCCTGAATGAATTTCCAGTTAATAGGCATTTGGCTAAAGCACTGAGAACTGCCATGTGCCATCAGCCACAGCAGCCTCAAGTACAGTACAATGCTTAGAGAGTTTTTACATTCTCATGCTGCCATAGGAGAATTTCTTACTCTGTCCTACAGAGGAAGAGATATGTAGAAAAATGGAAAGAAAAATCTCATATATATATATATATATATATATATATATATGAAAGTACATATCATTTAATTTTACTTTCTCTCAAAAAATAATTGTTTGTCATATTTTTTATTCCATAGTTCCTTAGCTTAGGGATTTCTACCCATCCTCCTGCCTTGTACCAACAAAACCATAAGAAGCAAGATTTTGGGAATGGACAAAAATTGGGTTTGACTCCAATTCTACTTCTTACAAATTGTGTGAACTTGGGCACATTTCTTAATCTTCTTGAGACTGTATTACTTCCTTTGTAAAATAGTCCAAACTTGCAGAGCTGTTGTGAGAGAAATGTTTTGAAAGAAATGTATACAATAAGTCCCCAACTTACAAATATTTGAGTTGCGAACTTTCATAGGTGTATAATTTAAGACTCACTTACAAACGAATCCAACTTACATTCTTCTGGAATGGAACTTGATCATAAGTCAAGGACTTACTGTATAATATTGTGTGAGTGTGTTTGTGTGTGTGTGTGTGACTCACGTAGGCATTCAATAAATGACAACTATTTTAACACTTCTTCCTTTGTATGCAACTACAATTTGTAGTTAACGGTAATTATGCACCTATCTTAAAGGTAGGGTTTTTAAGGATTAAGTAAATTAATTCAGATAAAGGACTTAAAACAGGGCCTGGCACATAGTAGGCAATCATTAAGTGTTAATTGCTGTTGTTATTATTATTGGAGCATGTTTCACATTAAATTGAACTTTCAGTTTCTGTCTTTCTCCTCACTTAGTACTTAGCATAAAACCTTACACAAAGCAGGTACTCAGTAAATATATGTTGACCCGCTGAAGAAATACTGAGTAGTTCAATAAACAAAATGAAAATATGGTTTTCACCATAAAGGCTGGGAGATGAAGAAAGGAGTAGGAAGGTGTTCCAAACAGAAACAATGGCATGAATGAAGGTATAGGAATATGACTGAGTAGTAAATGACAAGTAGATTAGTTTGACTGAAACACTATATGAGAATCAAGTAGGATTTGAGACTAATAGAACAGGCAAAACCCAAATCAAGCCTTGACATAGCAAGACCTTGTCTCAAAAAAAAGGATCATTCAGATAGAACAGGAACTATACAACTCCTTTTGGTCCCTCAGAAACTAGTTATAGTTTCGTTTTGTTTTGTTTAACTTGACTTTGCTCTTTCTCCGTATTTTAAATATTACCTATGGAATTGGTCAAGTTTTTTTGTTGTTTTGTTTTGAAACAGGGTCTCATGGTGTAGTTCATGCTGGTCTTGAACTCACTGTAGCCCAAGCTGGCCTCAAACTCACACGGTGATCCTCCTGCCTCAGCTTCTCAAGTGCTGAGATTACAGGTGTGCACTACCATGCCCAACTGGTCAAATTTTTCAAATCTCTGTGGTTTCAAGAATGACACTCTGAGTCAGAAGATAATAGCAATCAATGCTGGAAGGGTATAAAAGGAACATGACCAAATGAGGAGAAACTCTCAGTGTCTTTTCTTTGGGAAAGAAGGAATAAAAACCTCGTCTGCCCTGAGCTAGAGAAAGCAATTACATTTGAAAGTTATTAAGAGGATAAAGTCCCAACTGCATAAATGAGACACAGGACACTGACAGATCAAATATGAAAGGAAGTACAGGGGTTGCAGACACTCTTCCTTTCCTCCAGAGTGGATGACTAGGTACAGTCTTTCTGGGGGTTATTTATTCTTTCATTTAACAAGTATTTAGCTCATACAATGAACTAGGAGAATAATTCAACAGTGTGTATCAAGACTCGGTTATGATTAAACCACATCACACAATGTACTACCATATGGACATTAAACATGAATCTATTAAATTTAAAAGCACTTTACAAAACTGTTGAATGATCTTACCTATATTAAATAAGTAGAAAAGATGTACTTAGAAAGCCCAAATGCTGAATGTTTTAAGTTATTCTCTATATGGTAGAAGATAGGAAATATTTGCCAAATTTTCAAATTTTTCCATAATAATCATTTTTCAAAAAACCACAGGGTGAAGACTTCAGAAAAATGAGGATATAAAATATCATCAGGACTGATCAAGATCATCAAAATCTCTTCTAAGAGTAAAAGATGTAAAAAGCATACTATTTTTATACAAAGGATTACGTTAATCCTAGGGAGAACTGACACAAATGCTAAGGTGAAACACAATGGGAGAGCAATAAAGAAGAAATTCCATCAAATTCCCAGGAGGTCACTTTCATTTCAGAATGTCTGTCATCAGCAAAGCCAAGTTCAATGAGTGAAGTGAAGAATAAAGATGACAGGTGAAAAAGATGGCAGAAATCTAGCTAAGGCCTTGTCTTGGTTACTTTCTCGTTGCTGAGACAAAATATCTGACACCCAAAGTTACAGGAAGAAAGGTTTATTTTAGCTAACAGTCTGTAGAGGTTTCAGTCCAAGGCCAGCTCCAATGTAGGGCAGCATGGCAGAGGAGAAATAGTCCATGTAAATTCCTTGAGAACATGAAACCCGTCAATTAGCATATAGTGTGATAAAGGCCATAATGAAAGCAGCAGCTGAAATATGGCAAGATAGTTGAGAAGGATGAAGGAAGACTTCAAGGAAGATAATCAATTTAAAGGAGAAAGACATTAACCTGGAAAAAGGAGTTAAGGGCATTCTAGGAAAAAAGGAGAGCCCAGAGAACAGAAACAACTTACCATGCCTGGGGAAATGACATTCATTTCAACACTGCTAGAGTCCAAAGTGAAAGGCAGACAGACAGTGATTAAAGACGCAGTTGCAAAGGTTATAAGGGGCATGTCCCAGAGAACCTGAATGCCTAGTCTACTATCAGATGAGCAGCTAACATGAGTCAATCAACAAGGGTACCAGCCCATAAGAGATAGTTGAGAGTATGAAGGAAAACATAAGTGATGGGTGGGTAGAATAGAAGAGGAGCACACAATTCAGCTTGGGGGCTCAAAGAAAGTTTCTGAGAGAAGGTGCTAAAATTGAGGCACACAGGAAAAATGGAGCTAAAAGCCGTAACATTCAAGATGGTACCTTACTACTAATATCTGGTCTGATCACATACTCAACAAATTACAGAACCAGTCTCTGCAAGACTTCCACAGAGGGAAACGTTTTTTATTACTAGATTGTAAGCTCCAAGGATCTTGTTGTCTTGTCCACTGCCACATCTCCAATACCAGAGAAAGCACAAATAAGCTGTTCTATAAGTATTTGCAAAGAAAAAGAAGGGGGGCACATGCTGTAATATTAAAAGGCAATGTGGGGCCGGGATTTAGCTCAGTGGTTTCCGCAGCCTGCTGCGCAAGCCCAAAGACCTGAGTTCAATCCCCGGTACCAAAAGAGAAAAAAGGCAATGGGTATCCTACGTGAAATAAGCCAGTCACAAACAGACAGGTATTGTATATTGCATTTATATGAAATACTTAGGACAGTCAAAATCGCAGAGACAGAATGCACAACAATGGCTGGGTGGGAGAATAGGGAGGTGGAAGAGTTAATGTTTTATGGATATAAAGTTTCAGTTTTGGGCAGGGGATAATTTAGCTCAGTGGTTCCGCCACCTGCCTCTCAAGTGGAAGGACCCAAGTTCGATCCCAGGAATCAAAAAATAAATAAATAAAATGAAGTTTCAGTTTTACAAGATGAAAACAGTTTTGGAAGTGAACAGTGCTAACAGTCACACAACATTCTGAATGTATTTAATATCACTGAACTGTGCCCTTAAAAATAGTCAAAATGAGGCCAGGGATTTAGCTCAGTGGTTCCACCCCCTGCCTCGAAAGCACAAGGTCCTGAGTTCGAGCTCCAGTACGAAAAAAAAAAGATTAAAATGGAGCTGGGTATGGTGGTGCACACATGTAATCCAGAATTCTGGGAAACTGGGCAGGGGGTTGCAAGTTTGAGGCCAGTCTGGGTAATTTAGCAATGTAGCAAGATGCTGTCTAAAAATAAAAACTAAAACTGGGCATGATGGCACACACCTGTACTCCCAGTACTCTGGGAGACTTAGGCAGGAGAATCCCAAGTTTGAGCCCAGCCTGAGCAATTTTGCAACTTAGTGAGACCTTGTTTCAAAATTTAAAAAAATAAAAAATGGGCTGGGGATGTAGCTCAGTGCAAAACAAAGGCCCTGGGCTCAATTCCCAGTACAACAAACAAATAAATAAATGGGGTGAGGATATAGCTCAGTGCTAAGGCCCTGGGTTCAATCCTCAGTATCATATACCAAAGAAGAGTATGAATGAAGGAACCTAGACCAAAAAGAGGTCGCATATTGTATGACTTCACTTATATAAAGTAGCCAAAAGAGGACAATCCATCAAGACAGAAGCAGAGCTGCACCAGGGGCTGGGGTGGGGTGGGTGTTGGGGATGACTATTTCATAAAGGGCTAGGAATGTAGCTCAATGTAAAGGCCTTGGGTTCAATCCCAAGTACCAAAAAAATAAAAGAAAACACAATGATAGTATCTTTCTTAGAACTATTATAGGAATTAAAACAAGAGCACAAGGTCCTGAGTTCAATCCCCAGTACCAAAAACAAAAACAACAAAAAAAAGAGGAAACACTTGGTCAAAATGTAAAGCATCGTGGAAACATTAGCTTATTATGCTGTTTCAAAGAATTATATGACTTCTACTTTTATCAAGAGCAGAATCCTCAATGATCCAAAAACATGAAGACTGTCTTTTCTTTTGGACTCAAAGCAATTACAACTGTTTCCAGAGAAGACTTATAAAAACAATATCACATTAAACACTGGTGATTTGTTTTAAAGCTGGTATGCAATTAAGAGGATACCACCGTTTCAGCAGGCTCTTGTGGCACTGAATTAAGCAATAATATGAGAGAGGAGTTCTTAATTATGGAAGAAAACATCCACAAGCCAGTGACAGGTGTGCAGAGCTCAAGCTGAGATCAAAATAGCTGACTATAGCATTAACTCCCCCTTCTCCTTTTTCCAAAAGACACTTAAATTTGCACGCAATTAGTTGAAATGTAAACCAGACCAAATGACTGCCATATTTCAAGCTTTATTACCTTTTATCACATTAACATCCACCAATTGAGTTTTAAAGGATTAACACCAAAACAGATGGCTTACATCCACAATAAGTGAGCTTAGGTGATCAGAAATGATAATAGTCAGCTGAAATTACACTCATCACTGAGATATGTTTTCTAAATAGTGTCTACTCTATATTGAAGTTACCACGCTTTCATTTTAATGTACTTGGTAAATAACCTTAAAGATAAAACCATCTTCAAAGGGATACATTTTTTTCTATTTTTCCTACCTCTCCTCCAAAATGTAAACCAAATATCTTTTGTCTTCTGATGTAATCAACAAAAATTAAAGCCAAACATCCGTTTTTTAAAAAATATTTCAACATGGGGCTGGGGGTTTCATTCAGTGGTTCCACCACCTACCTCACAAGCACAAGGTCCCGAATTCAATCCTGGTACCAAAATAAAAACCAAAAATATTTCAGCATCCAATATTTCCTTATCTGCAAATTAGAGGCAATGGGTTTAGCAGCACATGCATAAAAAGTCATATAAAGCACATCCCCAAAATCCAAATGGAAAAATAATTTTCTCAGAAGTTTGAGTACCCTAAGGTTAAAATTTGACCATCCATCAAAGATCATCAAAAATTTAATGCATCCAAAGAGATGGATTCTTCCAAACGTCAATGGAACTGTTTATGTGGACTCTAAACATGTGACTGGGCAATGATGATACCACAAAAGCACCAAAGAAAAAAGCTCCTGGAAGATCAGATCTCCAAATTTGGTCCTAGGAAGAAACTCTTGAAAAATACATACAGAGTTATACCAGATGAGTCATTATAAGAAAAACCCAGGATATGGATTCAGCTACCAGTTTGACACTACTCCATTCAAGCAATCATTGAGTAGTTGCTCTCTGTCAGGCACAGTATTGAGTGCTAATGATAAAAGGAAGACATGTAACAAATCAGTACAATAAAGTGTTACAAGTTCTATCAATACAGAAGCATGAAAACAATCGATTCTATCCAGAAAAGAGCAATGGCTTTATAGAAATAGTGATATTGGTGCTACAGTTTTTAAAATAATATAAACTAAGGTCATGTTTACCAAGTTGAGAGAGGAAGAAAAATCATTTTTACAGAAAAAAAAAATGAGTAAAGACTTGGCAGCATAACAGCATATGGTAAATAATGGAGATTTCAAGTGCTCTGGTTGGCGGGGGTTGAAAAGAGATGTCACTGGAGGTGATCCTGGCAGCAAAGAGAAGAATGGAGGCTTCTGTCGAGACAAGATACTGTCAAAGTCTGAGCTAAGGCAATAGCTATGGAGATGGAGGGAAAGGTGTAGATTTGAGAAATATTAAGGTAATAACATCTATACAGCTTAGTAACTAAGGAGTATGTGAAGGTAAGGAAATACCAATTTTTCAGTGTGGCTATTGAGAAAATGGTGATGGCATTCACTGAGATAAGAAACATGAAGAGAAGCTTTGGGGAAGAAGATAATGAATTTAGTTTTAAGCCACCCTTTTGACTTTAAACCAGTCACTTAGTACCTCAAATTCGGTTTCTCAGTTGGCAAACTGGTTATAATACTACCTACTTCAAAGGTTGTGGTGAAAAATAAGACTATGATGAGGGAAGGGTTATAAAATCAATGCCCTCCAACAGTAACTCTGATAAAGAGATTGTTAAAATTATCCATTTTCCCCCTCTGAGTAGACATTCCCCCACCCTCATCCTCTTCCAAGATTTAACTGAGCAGATATAACCCTCCTTGGAACTACATTTCCCAGTATTATTTATAAGTAGGTGGGCTAGAGATTTAGCTCAGTGGTTCCGGCGCCCGCCTTGCAAGTGCAAGGTTCCTAGTTTGATCCCTAGTACCAAAAAAAAAAAAAAATGCAAATGGTAATAAGTAGGTATGACATGCTTCTAAATATAATGAATGAGAATCCAGAAGAGCTGATGTACACAACTTCCAGCTTTTTTTTTTTAACACCAATTATGTGCCCTCTCTTCTCTCTTCTCACAGACTAGAAGGCGGATGTATTGATAAAACTGCTGGAGCATGTGGATGAGGTCATTACTATGTGACAACAATGGGATAGAAGGAACATGGATTCCCTGAATGATTTCAACCCAAATTTTCATTGTGTTTAATTACTGATGTATCTGAATGTTGCAGTGTATTGACTAAGGATTTTTCCATATGAATAAAGATTTCTGGCTCTGGATCTTGGTACTACCAGTTTTATTCTTTTTTTTCAGGAGACAATGTTTTTTTTTAATTTTAGTTTTTTTATGTAGGATCTTAGTAGGCCTTGAACTCACTATGTAGCCTAGACCGGCCTCAAACATGGCAACCATCCTCCTGCCTCAGCCTCCTGGGATTATAGGTGTGTGCCACCATACCTGGCTTGTTTTTTCTTTACTACAAGTGAGGGTTTTATGTTTCCTGGATCATTTCTTCTCTGTTGAGTATTAGGGTACAATAAATGATGTCCAGGATAGTTTCAAAGTTTGCATTTTATATGATTATAGGAACATATCTAGGTTTCTTTGTTTTACCTCCTTTGGAGTGATTTACACTGAGAAATAGAAACAAAAAATCCATTTAAAAAGTTCTTGGTTTCCCCAGGAAAAAAAGCACCTGCAAAGCTGAAGCAGAGGAGAGCTTGGTTGCTGAAAAGATTAGCAGTAAGAAGAACTCAAGTATTTTGCATCAGGAAATATGAAAGATGCCTTGGGAGCATCTCAGAAATTCACAAGAGGGCCAGGGATTTAGCTCAGTGGCACCGTGCCTGCCTTGCAAGCGCAAGGTCCTGAGTTCAATCCCCAGGACCACAAAAAAAAAAAATCCATAAGACCCCATCCATTTTGCAAGGCCCCACCCATCACAGGCTCAAGGGTGAAGATGTAAAGTTTTGAGAAGAAAGCCACAGGGCACCCTATCAAGAAGGGCTACCTTGGGCTTAGTTCCTTGGGATTCTGTTCACAGTACTCAGCAATTCAAGCCCTCAGAGGCCTCTGCAGCCATGATCCAAGGGAACCTGGCCACTGCTCAAGCTGGCAGTAGACCTTGGCATCATCCACTTGCCCCTGATTTTTCAGGCATGCAGAATGCAAGAGTTGTGGGGTCAGGGAGGCTTCCACCTAGATTTCAGACAAAGGCCTAGGAAGCCAGGTTGTATAACTCTGAGAGAGCAACATGTGAAACTATGAGAGTGAAGCCAAAGTGCAGTAGAGACCCCAGGAAGTCGGAAGTATCAGGAAGGTGGAATGTCTGTTGAGGAAAGCCATAGGCAGTGAGTAAAGCCACCCCAACAGAGAAGCCCTGAGGGCTGAAACCTGCAATGTTACAAGTGCAGAACCACCCAAGCCCTTTGGAGCTCACATCTCACTGTAATTTGCCCTGGGTACTGGACACAAAACTACAGAATTTAATGTATGCCTGCCAGGTTCTAGAATGGGACTATTCATCCTGTGCCATTGTATATTGGCAGTGTTTCACTTTCTGTTTGACTTTTTTTTACAAAGATTCACAACTGAGTTGCCTTAAGTCTAAGAGGAAACTTTGAACTTGGACTTTTCAGCAGTGCTGAACTTACAAGACTTTGATGACACTGAAGTAGATTAAATGTATTTTGCATAAAGAAATGGACATGAGACTTTGGAGGGCCGGGGCAAGATGTCACAGTTTAGATCAAGAATGTCCCCCAAAGACCTCATGTGCTCACAAGCAGGGACTGTAGGTGACTGGATCATCAATGATATCATCTACTGGTGAGTTCAGCAGCTGAGTGTGGTTCTGGTAAGTGGACCCTGGCTGAAGAGGGAGTTCACTGGGAGAGGGCATATCTCCCTCCCTGGCTCCTCCCTTCTCTCTCTCTCAGCTTCCTGACTGCCATGACGTGAGCAGCTTTCCTGCACCCAGATCCTTCCACCAGGGCACTTCTGTGTTTTATCCTGAACATGGACTGAAACTTCTGGTACTGTAAGTCAAAATAAAATTTCGGGGTGTCAGATACAGTGTCTCAGCAATGAGAAAGTAAGATACCAGCTATTTAAATGCCCTTAAATTACTCACTGAGGCAGGAACATCCTAGAGAAAAATGAGAAAAATTCATTTAAGTACTGTATCCACATGAAAATATGACATTAGAAGTTGCCTGTTTTTTAATAAATCCTATAGCCATTGATAAAAGAAACATCCTGATACTTCACTAGTGGTGGTTAGTCAAGAAGGAAGAAAACCAACATTTGACCAACATTTAACCCACAACGTTAAAGGTAATTACCAGGCATTATCACATACATTAACCCCCAACATCCCTGTAAAGTCAATATCATATCCCTATATTGCAGGTGAGGAAAATAAGGCTTATCTGGGCCCTCGGTGGTTCTGGCACCTGCCTCGAAAGCGCAAGGTCCCGAGTTAGATCCCTGGTACCAAACAAAACAAAACAAAACAAAACACACAAAAAAGGGCTGGGGATTTAGCTTAGTGGTTCCGTCACCTGCCTCGCAAGTGCAAGGACCTGAGCTCGATCCCCAGTACCAAAAAAAAAATAAAAAATAAAAAAATAAGGCTTATCTAAGGGACAGTGGTTATCTAATGAGGGTGAAGAGTCATATCCAAGATCACCAAGTAAGTGGCAGGGCTAAGATTTTTTTATTTATTTTTTTTGAGACAGGGTCTTGCTACGTAGTTCATGCAGGCCTTGAACTTACTACATAGACCAGGCTGGCCTCAAACTTGTGGTGATCCTCTTGCCTCAGCTTCCCAAGTGCTGGGATCACAGGCATGTACTACCATATCCAGCAAAGGCCAAGATTTTGAAACCCAGTTCTCATACTCTAAGTATGGAGCTTCCAGTGACTATACTATGCTTTGGAGACTTCTAAAAAATTCTTAGCCAAGTGCAGTAGTGCATGCCTATAATCCCAGCTACTCAAGAGGCAGAGGCAAGATGATTTTGAGTTCAAGGACACCCTGGGCAACTTAGCCAAGACCCTGTCACCAAGTTTTTTAAAAAAAAAGAGCTGAAGATGTACCCCTGAGTTGGATCCCCAGTACAAAATTAATTAATTAATTTTTAAAACACCATTCCTTTAGAAATTCATTAATTTTAGTAAGATAATCAAAATACTCAATGTTAAATGACTGGAAGAACAACAAATATACAAACATATACACCAGATGGCAGGTACTAATTCATGTATATTATTGATCCAATTGCTATAATACCTAAAAATGCAATAGAAACTTGAACATATCTTCAGAATGTCTTATAGTATCATTAAAAACCTAATGAGCTTTGAATCTGTTGAACAGTCTGCCACTAATTAGCTGACATATCTTAATTTAGTTACCTGGCTTCTCTGAATTTAAGTTTTTACATAGGTAAAATGGAAACAACATCTGCCTCTCAGGTTTCTCATTAGGAGTTAAGAGAGGGTGGGGATTAGCTCAGTGGCACTGAGTCTGCCTTGAAAGTGCAAGGTCCCGAGTTCAATCCCCGGCACCAAAAAAAAAAAAAAAGAGTTAGAGTTAGAGATAATATATGTAAAACATCTAGGGCTATGTCTAACTGAAGGTAACTATAATAATTCCTTGTCCTCTGTAGATTTCCCCAGTCAAAATCTGTAGATGAAAATTTAAAACACAAACATACAATGCTTCAAATACAATGGGTTATTTGGTACCTTGGAAAAGAAATATTTAGATAAATTACATTTTTAATTTTCATCAGATAGTTTAGCTTTGAATAAATTTTTTTAAAATCCCAAATAATCAGAATAAACCAAATAATCAGAATACTATAAACCTAGGCATTAGCCTTAAATCCCTAAGCAGAATTTCTTTCCCCTTCAGAAGATCCTGTAGTTACCTAGTAACCACCTGCCAGTCCCAAACTAAAGAAAATTGGCTCTGCAATGGGCTAATTACCCAACCAGCCTGAACAATCTAAAAGGAAGTCTGGAAAAAGGGGAATTCTCAGCCAGAACGTTAGTAAAATTATCCACAACAGAGACCTGAGAATCCAAATACCACAGGGCAGTTATTTCCATAAGAATAAAATCACAATTTATGAGCCCTACAAATTACAGCATTATTAAAACAAACATCCTATTGAGGCTACAGCTATCTGAAAAATGGCTTTATTGTCCCCATTGTTTCACCCACTGCACCAAAGAGGTGCAAACTGAAAGAGCAGTTACCAAAAGCAGTAATTTCTAGGAAATTACAATGCAGACCTCCATCTTAAAGCTCCTTTTGTGTTGGAGTGTACAAGCTCTGGAGGGGAAAATGGAAATGGAGAATCAACTGTTCTCCACCTGCCCTCAAACTCAAAAACCTTAAAACCTTAAAAGCAGAACTCACCACTTTACTCTACTTTTTCCTATTTGTTTTCTCTCCCATAGGTCATTCCTGGGCTCATCCAAGAGGAATTTGAATTCAGTAAATCCACTTTATTCAGTAGGAAACCTTTTTAAAAAATCTCTCCAACCCAACTAAACACAGAAGTGACTATTACAAAATGATCCCTAGTTTCCTTGGCTCTCAACAATATAACATACAGTACCTCCAGCTAGAGCAATGAGAAACAATGAGAAAGTACAGAAAGCATGGCAGAGGCTCCCTCCGTTACGAAAGAAAGAAAGGAAAGAAAAAGAAAGAAAGAAAGAAAGAAAGAAAGAAAGAAAGAAAGAAAGAAAGAAAGAAAGAAAGAAAAGGAAAGCCAGCCAGCCAGCCTTTTACAATAACAGCTAGTATCATAAAACTTAAACCAAATTTTCAGACTTAAATGGGAAATTTGAGACACACTACTAAGAGCTATCCTATGTGAAACTACATCTTGGAATGGAAAAGGCAAAAATAATCCCTTCAGTAACCACTCAAGAATGCACAAATCTACCAATTTTGGAAAGAGAAGGAATGAAACTACCATCACTGGCCTAACCACTTATGTGCTAACCACTATATAATATACAGGATTTCTACTTCTCAAACTCCCTGAGGTACACTAGATATTCCTATTGTGAGGTGAGAGTTTATCACTCAGAGAAATTAAATAACTTATCCAAAGTCACAGAGCTCCTAAACTAGATTTGAACTAAAGGTCTTAGGTTAAGCCCTCTTAACTTTTGGTTTTTCCCTTTTTGTGCTACCTATTAGTGGTATGCAATAAAAATACTTCAAATATATAACTCTAAGACAGCAAACCTAAATTCTACCTGAACCTTTCATAAAGTTCTGACACTATGAAGTAGTTCCAGAAAGATGCAACTATGACCTCATTATAAAATTCACTTTTAAAATCTTTTTTTTTATTGTAACCAAAATTAGAAATTTATTTTTTTATTGGTATCTGTTTGTAGTATATAATGATTACATTCCTACCAGCTGGTAGATGTATGTAACACATCTTAATTCTTATTTTTCATCTCCTTCTCTTCCTTCTCTTCCCCTTCCTCCTCCCTCCTTCCATCTCTTGGTCTCCTTTCCTGTTTTTCATTTTTTTTTTGGTACCAGGGAGCAAACTCAGGACCTTGTGCTTTCAAGGCAGGTGGTGGCACCACTGAGCTAAATCCCCGGCCTGGTCTCCTTTCCTTTTGCAAAAGACCTATTTCCCTAATTCCTCCTATCTTTTATTATGCTCTTTATTTATATTTTGGGTTAACGTTAAGTGAAATAAATCAGACACGTAAGGTTAAATACTGCATGGTTTCTCCTACATGAGAAACCCAAAATATAAATCAAAATTCTCTTTTTATCCTCTCAACAAACTTAGGAAATGAAAGATGATCATACTTCCATGTAAGAAAACTGAGGCTCAAGAAAGATTTTCTGATTCACTACAGGCAGAATGAAATCTAAAACCCTGAATTCTGACTACATGCTTATTGTTTATGCAGCATTATCATAATGCCAGACTTAGACACAACCATAAAGAACTCAAAAATCTACTTGGAGTTCTTTGCTTATTTAGGAAGAACATCTGTTCATAATTAATAGCATGTCAAACACCGGGCACAAGTAATAGCACCAGAATACCCCTTAGGTATTCTTAGGGCCTCAAGCTGTCTAAATCTAAACTTTGCTGCTTAAAAAACACTAGAAGCCCATTCAATGTAAGAAAACACAAGTGCTAGGACAGTGGTGGCAAACCTATGAAACACATGCCACAACTGGCTGTTATCACTGAAAGCCCTGAAAGTTCACCATCACTGCTCTAGGAAGTGACAAACAAGCATCTTGAGCTCTGAACTCCTAAATGTACTCTGGACCACTGAAGGCATAGCGGGTAATACTGGCTTCCAGGGTTTGAGATCCCACTATGTGTTGGTCACTCTGCTAGGTTCTTTTTTTGTTTGTTTGTTTTGGTTTTGTTTATTTTTTTGGTACAGGGGATAGAACTCGGGACCTTGCGCTTGTGCAGGCAGCGGCACCACTGAGCTAAATCCCTGGCCCTCTGCTAGGTTCTTTATGTACATTGTTCCTGATTTTCTTCATGGCCCTTTGTGCAGGTAGTAGAATCCCTTTTTTTATAGGTGAAGAGACTAAGGCTAAGGAGATGAAGTGACTGAATCCTGACTGATATGACTTCAAAACCATTGTTTAATCCAGTGATGGTGAGCCTTTTAGTGCTTTCAATGATACAGACAGCCTGCTGTAGCACGTGTGCCATAGGTTCACCACCACTGGTTTAATCTGTTACAAAGCACATCAGTGACTACTAGGAAGGGAAAGTGGAAGACAGCAGGAGGGAATGATTACAAAAGGGCACCAGGAAACTTTTGGGAGGTAATAGACATGTTTACCATCTGAATTGTGGTGATGGTTTTATGGGTATGTATACACATCAAAACTTGGCAAATTTTACCTCAATAAAGCTTTGTAGGAGGGAACACACACATACGTACATGCACTGTCAGCCACTGACCACCATCCCAGAATATTTACCCTTAACATGTTCCCACTGGCTCACAGGTGGTACCTGCATGAGTGTCCCATTAGGCAGCATGGCCCACTACCATCAGGTGGTACAAGCCACCCAATGGGACAGTCATGCAGGTACCACCAGTGGAACATGCCACCGGATGGGGCAGTCATGCATATCCGGCCCCCTCATGAATGTGTTCAATTTTGTCTGATCACACAGAAGTCAGACCAAAGAGTTCTTTCCTTAACTGATTGGTTTCAAGTTTATACAAACTATTAGTAAAACATCACTGAAATTTTAAATATATATTAATAACAAAATATTTTCAAATACTATAGCATTTCAGAATATATTTTCATACAAATGAAATGCTAATTATAAAATATAGCCTTATAAAGGGATAAATAATAAAGGCTTTTGTATCACACAATCCTCAACTGAATATCATATCTGATCCTACTAGTGAATTTAATCAGGTTTCTAAATGTGTCCAGTTCTTCATTTATAAAATGCAAACAATAATAACAGTGCTTACCTGTCTTAGTGTGGGCAGCTATGTAACAGAAACCACAAACATTTATTTCTCACAGGCCTGGAAGTTAGGAAGTCTAAGATCAAGGTGTCAGGAGATCCAAAGTCTGCTGAGGGCCTGTTTCCTGGTTTGCAAATGGCCATTTTTTAATTATATTCTCACATGGTAGACAGCACACAGAGAAGCAAGCTCCCTGATGTCTTTTCTTTCTTTTTTTTTGGAGGGGGTACCAGGGATCAAACTCAGGACCTTGAGCTTGCAAGGCAGGCGTAGTGCCAATGAGCTAAATCCCCGGCCCTGTCTTTTCTTATAAGGGTGCTAATTGCATCATGAGAATGCCACCTTATGATCTAATGGCCTAATTTCCAAATACCATCACTTTGGGGATTAGGGTTTCAAAATGCAAATTGTAGGGGCACACAAATGGTTGATAGCACTACCATTTACAGAAATCCTATAATATGCCAAGCACTGAACTAAGTACTTTATCTCAATCTTTCCAACAAATATATAATGTAAATATTATTATATCCTCATCTAACAGATAAGGAGAAAATAAGTTCCAAAAAGATAAAGTAGTTTTTAAGCTGACACAGTAAGTATGTGGGATTTAAACTTAATTTATAAAATTATAAATGTGAAGGAGGTAAAATACCATCAGTGTCAGTACAGTATAAATAATAAAATCCCTAACCATTATTTAAAGTAAGCTTCTCTTAAGAAGTCTTGTGTATTGAAAAGAGAAAAAATGTTTAATATTTTATAAATTAAGCATGTGGTGCACACCTGTAATCCCAACCACTTGGGGCAGGAATGGTTAAACAAGTGTAGTGGCCTATGATCCCAGCACCCTGAGAGGCTGAGGCAGGAGGGCTGCAAGTTCTAGCCCAGCCTAGGAAATTAAGCAAGTTAACAAGACCCTGTCTTTAAAAAAAACTTTTTAAGGGCTGGGGATGTAGCTTAGGGTGAAGCTTAGTATGGGTTTAATCCCCACTACTGAAAAAAAAAAAAAAAGGAATTTAAAAAGTACTCAATTTTTCAGACTATTCATTACATACCTTAACCAGTATCTTCCATAACAACACAGAATCAAGATTTAGTAGGTTCTAGACTTTAAAATCTTTGCCCTAAACAAGGCATGGTGGCACATGCCTGTAATCCCAGGCTAAAGAGGGAGGATCTGGGACTCTGAGGCCATTGTGGGCTACACATTGAGTTTAATGACAGCCTAGAATACACAGAAAGACCCTATCTCAAAAAACAAAACCAAAAATTAAAATATTTGCCCTAATTCAGAGGCTTAACATGTTAGCTTATCATAAATAACATCTACACACAAATACAGTCAATCTTTTTCTCACATTTCTATTTGGGTAAGAAAACTGATGCTCTAATCTGTCAAAACACTATTGTCAATGTGTAAACAAAAACCAAAATATATTATTTGTATATTCATTTATGAAGCTCTTTTACATGTGTCAAATCCTCACATCTTTCATAGGTAGATACATACTGTAGATACTGATGTGATTACCTGCACTTTACAGGGGGAAAAACCTGAGATTGAGAGCACTTAAACAAGTTATCCACATTAGATCACTATTAAGTGGCTGAACTAGGGTTCAAATCCAGGTCTTCTATGTCCAAAATAGTCCATACACAGGACCTGTCTTTCAAAAATAAGTTTCAGGTTATTCCTCCTCCAAGAATTCTTCCCTGAAAAAGGTTTTAATACCATCTTTCTATTACTTATTTATAGCCTCTACAACACATTGAACCATAATATGATTGTTTATATCTTATCTCACTTGTACCTGGGAGGTTCTAGAAGACAACAATCATATCTTACTCACCTGTATACATTATCAGAACCAACTTAACACACAGCTGACACCCACATAGATTAAATGAATGCATGTATAAATGATTATTTTTCCTTGCTACTAAGATTCTAATCAATAAAATATTTTTGAGAATTATAATTTAAATCAACTGTCAGAAACTTCTGAGGGCTTAATAGGGCAATCATAAAAACCTGTGTGTGTGCTGCTAAGGTCTAAACTCAGAGTCTCACAAGCTAGGCAAGCACTACCACTGAACCACGTTTCCAATCCCTCAATTTTTAAAAAATCTAGTCATTCCACAATCCAGACCAGTCATATAGTGCATGTAGCTTAAAAATATAAGTGCACAAGCAGAGTACTAACAAAATTTGGTTTGTAGCATCTATTTTACGTTACCTAGAAGTTAAAACTGACCCAGGGTGAATAAATGGGAAAAATGGAAGTAGAAAAAAGAACACTACACTGAATCAAAAACTATCATGATATCCGAGCTAATCCATTTACTAATGTGATTTTCATTTATTCCAAGTGAGAGTCCAGGATATGTCACAAAGCAAGTTCTTTCTGAATATCTACATGTGTACTATGTACAAAGCTCCAGTGATCCAGCTAAGAAATGAGAAGAAGGCAGAGTAGAGAAGAGACAACACAAGGGGCAGGGAACAAGGGATAATGGCCAAGACAGAAAAACCACTGTGAGCCAGATGTGGTGACATGGGTCTGTAATCCCAGAGCTCCAGAGGCTGATGAAGGAGGATCATGAGTTCAAGACCTCCTGGGCCAGCCTGTTCTCCAGAACAGAGCAAGATCCTTTCTCAGAAAGGGAAAGGAAGAAAGGAAGGAATAAAGGGAGGAAAAGAGGGATGAAATAAGGAAAGACCTGCCACTTCACTAAAACTCATCCTACTGACTGGTTGGCAAATTATAACTGCCCCAGCCTGAAACAACTGATTAACTTGACAACTAACGGATGCCTATTCTTCTATTCAAGGTCCCATGATGGGCTCTAAGAATACAAAGATTATCAGATACACTCCCTGCCCACATTGAGTGGAGAAAACCAACAAATTAGAAATGAATGGGTAATTAAAATCAGAGTTAGCCAGAGATGGGACCCCAATCCCAATTTAAGATAATCAAGAAAAGCTTTCTGGAAAAGATTAACCCCTAGGCTGTTTTAAAGGCTGAGAGAGAATAAACCAATTAAAAAGAGTAACAAAGCCAGGCATGGTTGCTCAAGCCTGTAATCCCAGCACTCTGGAGACTGAGCCAGGAGGATTGCCATGAGTTTGAGGCCAGCCTGAACTACACAGTGAGTTCAAGGTCAGGCTGAACTACACAGGGAGACCCTGTTGCAAAAAAATAAAAATAAAAAGCCAATAGATTAAGTGTAACAAAACAAGGCTGGGTGGGGACATAGCTCAGTGGTATGGCAAATGGCATGCCCAAGGCATTGGTTTCAATCACCAACACTGCAAGCCAAGAGGAAAAAAAAAAGAGTAACAGATGTCTAGACCAAGAAAAGAACATGTGCGAAGACAATGAGAGGCATGGCATATATGAAAAACCATAAACACAATATAATGCACATTTCAGCAGCACTAGAGATAAAATGTGCAAGCTGAGAGGAGAGACAATGAATGATGTTGAAGAGGAAGTTAGGGAGAGGATCCTGACCTGCCTTAGATACTGTAACAGGGAACATGGACCTCAACTCAAAGGTTTTAAGTCTTCCAGAAATTCATGCTAACTCCCATCCAGGAGACAATGTCCATACAATGACCTCTGACTGAAAGGCAGGCTTTCAGATTTCCTCGTTTACAGTTGGTTTTCCCCTTCATAATTCCACAGCCTCATTAAAACATATTGACAGAGCCATAAATCACTAAAAAAGGATAATATTACCACTAACACATGTTTGTGTGCATGGTACTGGGGGCTGAACCCAGGGCCTTGTGCTGAATTACACTCCCAGCCCATTGCTCTTTTTCTGAGAGAGCATCTTGCTAAGTCATTTCCTGCCTCAGCCTCCCAGGGGGCTGGGATTATAGGCATATACCACCACTTCCAGCTCAGAAAAATATTTTAAAACTCTTTCTTTTCTTCTCAGGTACAGTACTCTGAAGAAAATCAGATCCTCTCAGTAACAATTAATATAGTCAGAAAAAAAATTTTTTTTGTTTTGGTATTGGGGATTGAACTTGGGACCTTGCGCTTGTGAGGCAGGCAGTGGCACCACTGAGCTAAATCCCAGCCCTAGTCAGAAAAAAATTGTAAAGGAGTATTTCTCACATTTAGTGACATCTTTAATTGAAAAAAAGCTATAAACTTCAGTGAACTCTCCAGAATAATCCAATGTTTCAATCAGAAACCAGACCAAAATTTATGTGATATGAAAGCCAAGCATGGTGGCATACACTTGTGTCCCTAGCTATTAAAGAGGCTGTGGCAGAAGGATCATTTGAGCTCAGGAGTCTGTGCCCACTCTGGACAGCATAGTGAGAGCTTCTACCCAACCCCTGACACCAAAAAAAAAAAAAAAAAAAGCTGATAGAAATCCAAGCAAACAGCCTAAGTTGAGCTCTGCTGCCAAGTACTTTAAGTAAGCTACAACCAGAAAACACAGCACAAAAACCAAGAAATTCAGGGCCAGGGATTTAGCTCAGTGGCACCACACCTGCCTTGCAAGTGCAAGGTCCTGAGTTTGCAAAAAACCAAGAAATTCAGAGCCTTAAAAGTCAAATTATTACTACTTCACATACTGAACATCATAATAAATTCTGTATTTTCATTCTAGGATAATATGAATAATTTCTATCTTTTACTGAGAAATTAATATATGCCAAGTGATGTGGTAAATTCTTTATATGTATTACCTTAGTCCTCACAACTACCTAGGAATTATGCGCTATTATTATTGCCCTTCTCTTTTTAAAGATTATAACATGAAACACAGAAAAGTGCCCAAGGTCTCATAATGAGTTGGGGGTAAGCCAGAACAAAACAGATGTGTGATATATTCTAAAAGAGAACATTAATAACTAAGAAAAATTCATACTATCAGGTCTCTTAGATTCCTAAATATTGAAATTACTTAGTTTTACAGAGTTTATTATCAAGGTTGAACCTTTCCCCATAGCTACAAATGAAGACTGTTACACTTTGTAGCACCAATATACACAGTGGTTGAGAGTAATTAGGTTACATCTTTCTCTGTAAAATCTGGTTCACTCATCTGGCATTGACTCAATTATTCAACAAAATGTACTAAAGACCTGATGGATTCCAAGAATCAGGAACATATAAATAATCAGTGAGGCAATATGGTCCACAGGAAAGAGGACTCTAAGACTTTGGAGACAGAAAAGTCTAGGGATAAATTCCACCCTAGTCATTTACTGGCTCATAGGCCTCCATAGACTCCACATCTCTGGGCCAAAGTTTTCTCACATAGAAAATAATATAATTACAACCACCCTACAAGAAATATTTGAGATTCCAATAAGTTAACAGAGTCTACTGCAATGAATGTTAATTCCCCACCCCCAGAACTCAGGTGCTAGCAAAAAGGTAAGACAATGTTTAGCACTATGACTTTTCCAGCTTAACTCTTGCTCCATTCTCCTCTGCTCAACTGTAGTGAAAAACAAGATTACCTGGCAATGGTCAGGCATGGTATCACACTCCTATAGTCCCAGCACTCTGAGCAGCCTAGGCAGGAGGGTCACAAGTTCAAGCCTAGTCTGGGAAACTTAGCAACTTAGCGAGACCCTGTTTCAAAATTAATTCCTTAAAATGGGCTGAGGATATATCTCAGTGGGAAGGCCCTGGGTTTGATCCCCAGTACAGGAAAATAAAAATTACTTGGCTATAGCTTCATCTGTATCTTTTTCTACAGTAAATGCTCCAGGCTAAGACTAAGGGAAACCTAATAATACATAAACAGTGACTTGTTTTATTTTTGAGACAGGGTCTAGTTCAGGCTGGCCTTGAGCTCACTATGTACTCCAGGCTGGCCTCGAACTCACAGCGATCCTCCTGCCTCAGCCTCCCAAGTGTTGCGATTACTGGCATATGCTACCATGCTCGGCCCTAAACAGTAACTTTTATGATACCTCTGCACAATTTCTAAAGGGCACTTCACATTTTTCCTCACTATAAGGTGGAGAACATTAAGTACCAAGCCCAGTGATTTTCTAACATCCAAAAATTATAAAACTTCAATTCTAGGGCCGGGGATTTAGCTCAGTGGTTCCGGCGTCTGCCTCACAAGTGCAAGGTCCCAAGTTCGATAACCAGTACCAAAAAAAACCCTGTTCAATTCTGACGTTTGTTTTTTGGTTCTACCAAGTCTAAGAAAAAAACAACTGCATTTACACTGGCTTGCAAAACAGTATTTTCTGAAAAGGTTTAACATACCACCTGCTTCCCCAATAAGAAATAAGCCTGGTAATTATATGAAGTAAAAATAAATCAATTTGTACTGAATTAAGACATGACACCAAATTGTAATATTTACATTCTCCCTGCCCACACCAAGAAAAAAAAGGGCTAGTTTCACTAAGGAACATTCTGATGAAACTGCAGAAATTATTAATTTTATTAGATTTCAATCCTTTAAACATCATTTTAATGTTCTGTGTGATAAAATGACATGTGCACATAAACCATTTCTGCTACACATCAAAGTAAAGGAACTGTCTCAAGAAAAAGCACTAAAGCACTTGTGCAATTGAGCTGCAAGCTGAACTAGCTGCTTTTTCTCATAAAACACCATTTTTACTTGAAAGAACAACTGGCAGACAAACCGTAATTATTCAGACTTGGATGTTTGGCAGACATTTTCTCAAAAATGAACAATGTGAGACTGTCACTTCAAGGAAAACAACTGTCAGTATTTGTTGCCAATGATAAAATTTGAGCTTTCAAGCAAAAATTGTCTAAAGAGGAGGTGTTATTAACAAATGTGATTTTTTTATACTATACAATAGAATATGTCAACATTTAGATCTGCATAACTCAGTGTCACAGACTGAACTGTATCCCCATAAATTCTCATGCTGAAACCCTATTGCCCAATGTGACAGTACTTAGAGATGGGTATATTGGGAGATTTTAGTTTTACATTATTTATAATTAGGTTTAGATGACATCATAGAGGTTAATCATGATGAGATTAGGACCCCCTATTAAGAGACATCAGACAGGGGCACCCCATTTTCTGGTCCCTCTTCTGAGGGACCTAAATGAATCTCACAATGCTGAAAAAGCCATTCATATCTTATGAAAATTTATAAACAGACAAAAATAATTTATGGTATTAGAAGTCAGAATATTGGTTACCTATAGAATGGGAAGAAAGTTTTGCCAGCTACTCTTTGGACAGAGGACTCATATCTAGAATATATAAAGAACTCAAAAAAATTAGACCCCTCCCCCCAATAAAAGATCCAATCAAAAAATAGGCAACTGAAATGAAAAGATACTTCTCAGAAAAAGAACAAATGGCCAAAAAATACATGAAAAAGTGTTCAGCATCTTTGGCCATTTAAAGAAGCAACATTGAGATTCCACCATACTCCATTAAGAATAATCAAGTAATCAAGTAATCAAGAACTCAAAAAACAACAAATGAAAAAAAAATGCTGGCAAAGTTATGGGGAAAAAGGAACCCTTCTATACTGTTGGCGGGAATGTAAACTAGCACAACCACTATGGAAATCAGTATGGGACTGCTCAAAAAACTAAAACTAAAAATTCCATTTGATCCAGCTATAGTTCTCCTGGGTATCTTCCCAAAAGAGTTAAAGTCATTGGGCCAGGGATGTAGCTCAGCAACACATCACCTGCCTGGCAAGCACAAGGTCCTGAGTTCAATCCTCGGTACCAAAAAAAAAGTTAAAGTCATCATATTAGTGATACATGCATACCCACATTTATAACAATATAATTCACAACAGCTAAATTATGGAAGCAGTCTATATGCCCATCAACAGATTAATGAATAAAGAAAATGTGATATATATATATACATGTATATATACATGTATATGCACACACTCAGCCACAAAGGATAAAATTGAGTTATCTGTAGGAAAATGGATGGATCGTGAGATCATAATGCTAAGTGAAATAAATCAGACACCAAAAGTTAAAATATCACACTGGTTTCTCTTACATGAGAAACCCAAATTTGTAAAGAGTAAAATAAAGAAGAGATGTTTGGAAACAGAGAGGTAGACTTTTTTGGAGATGAGAAGGGGATTTGCAGAAAGGGGAGAAGGGGAGTAAAAATGATCAAGATGTGATATGTATATATACCAATTCCCCCAAAATGAATGTAATTATTATATATTACAAACATATACTAATAAAAATACATTTTTAGTGGGTATATTCAGCAGAGTATAGTGGTGCGTGCTTGTAATCCTAGCACTTGGGATTACAAATTTGAAGCCAGCCTGCAGTACATATGAAGACCCTGTATGAAAAAAAAAACAGAGGGGCTGGGGATTTAGCTCACTGGTTCTGTCACCTGCCTCGAAAGTACAAGGTCCTGACTTCGATCCCTGGTACCAAAAAAAAAAAAAGGGTATAGCCAGGCATGGTAGTACAACCCGTAATCCTAGCACTCTGGTAGGCTCAGGCAGAAGGACCATACCTTTGAGGCCAGCCTGGGCAACTCAACAAGACCCTGTCTCGTAAGAAATAAGTGCATAATCCCTAGGTTCAATTACCAGTATGAAAGAGAGAGAGAGAGAGAGAGAGAGAGAGAGAGAGAGAGGCAGACAGACAAGGGAAAAAGAAAGAAAGAAAGAAAGAAAGAAAGAAAGAAAGAAAGAAAGAAAGAAAGAAAGAAAGAAAGAGAGAGAGAAAGAGAGAGAGAGAAAGGAAAGAAAGAGAGAGAAAGAAAGAGAGAGAGAAAGGAAGGAAGGAAGGAAGGAAGGAAAACACTGTGTTCTAAAAGGACCTAGATAACCTCCTAAGTGTCAATAAGAGGAGGAGCTGTATTGGAGCTTTATGAACCATGATGTTCTTAAAGCATCTTCATATAGAAGTCAATGGTACATTTAATAAAATACTAAGCTTTTAGATAAACATAGTTTCACCCAAAACATGCACAGCTGTTTTCAACACTAAAGATATGCATACTTACCCAAGGAACATAATTTTTTTGAAATATCTACTTCCTTTAGTCTCTTTACTTGCTCTTCAGTATTCTACAATTTTTTTTTGTTTTGCAGGACTGAGGATTGAATCCAGGGAGCATGAAACTACATCCCCAGCTCTTTTCATTTTTTAAAATTTTGTGATAGGTTCTCATTAAGCTGTCCAGGCTGGCCTCAAACTTGCAATCCTCGTATCTTAGCCTCCTGAGTAGCTGGAATTACAAGCATGTGCCCCTCTCCTGGCAGTGCCATACATCATCATCAAAGTCCTTATTAATCCAGTTAAATTCTAAATCCCATTCTAAATAAAAACTCACATCTGGAAAAAAATTCTATCTTACTCCTCATTAGAATATCATATTACTAATTTTGCCATGGTCCTCACTAGGTTCAGTTCAAAATCTATTCACTCGCAGGCCGGGGATTTAGCTCAGTGGTTCCATCGCTTGCCTTGCAAGTGCAGGACCCAAGTTCGATCCCTGGTACCAAAAAAAAAAAAAATCTATTCACTCGCTACTTGCAAGCACACTCCAAGAGCAAGAATCAGGAAGATGCCCAAGATGACTAGGACACAGGCCCTGTCCAAGTGAAACAGTAAAGTAAACGAGTAGAACAAAAACAATTTTCCTAAAATCAGGCAAGTGTTGAGACAGAGGCAAGTACTGGATGTTCCTTGAGAACAATGTGGGGGTGCTTTGTTGTTTACTACAACGAAGGTTTTTGTTGCGAAAGGTTTCTTTGTTTTTTTGTGTTTGGGGGTTGTGCATGTGTGTGAGTGTGTGTGTGTGTTACTGAGGATAGAACCCAAGGCCTCATGCATGCTAGGCAAGTGCTTTGCCACTGAGCTACATCCCCAGCCCTTGTGAAAGGTTTCTTGAGGAAAATAATACACCTGACTGAAAAGGATGAAGAGGAGAAACAGCATGAACAAAAGTGTGAAATGCCAAGATACCCACAGAAACTACATACTGCTTGGTATCATCTGTGACAAGAAATCAAGCAGGACCATGTAGAAGCAGGTCATAGAAGGCCTAATATGTCATGTTAAGGACATATTCAATCCCAAATGAAAAGACTGAAACAGGGAGTGACACAGACTCATATACATACAAGTATATTGGGTAGATGTTCTGGCTGCTGGATAGAAGATAGGTTTGCAGGATGAAAGAGATATAGTTATCAATTAGAAGGCTACTCATTTGTCCAGATGAATGACCTGAACTAAGGTGGTAATAGTAGGATGAATGGAGAGCTTAAGTCCAGAAATATTTAGAAGCAGTTATGTTTGACTATGAGAGATAAGAGAGAAGACAAGACACAGATTCACACCTTGAATGATAATGATGGATGATATTTCCTTTAAGTTAGGACAAAAACACAGGGAGAGATAATTTTAACTTTTTGTGAGTGGAGATTGTGCAGAGAGGGAAGTCAGAAGATGTATACAAAGATAATGAGTTCTGTCTTAAACATACTGAATTTGAGGACTAGTGGAATGGTTATGTAGGTAGAAGATAGTGGCCAGTAACATCTGCAAGTCCGGCGCCCAAGAAAGAATTATAAAAATATAGATTTAAGAGTCATCAGCAAATGAGCAACACTACTCAGTAAAAAAATACAAAAAGTCCAGTGAAGCTGGATGAGGTAGCACATAGCTATACAGACTGAGGCAAGATGATTCAGGTTCATGCTCAGCTTGAGCAACATAGCAAGAACCCTGTCTCCAAATAAAAAAAGGACTGGGGGTATAGCTCAGTAGTAGTAAACCCCTGGATTCAATCTCCAGTAACTAACACACACACACACACACACACACACACACACACACACACACATGTATGTCCAGGAAGCCAGAGAACCAATCCTGAGGAATATATCATTTACTAAGGAGACAGAACAACAGATATCTCTTCTTAAGTATCAGCTATTTTCACAGCTTTAAAAACCTCTTCCTGCTAAAAAGCAATCCAAGAAGAGCAAAATCCATAAACTATGTTCAGTAGTACTGCTCATCTCCTAGACATAAGAAATAAGAAATTCACCAGGGAGAGAGTTTTTCATATTGACAGTATTGCAAGAATAGGAGCATGACTGTACACCATGACTAGAGACTAGTTTACAGTGGACCCTTAACTTATGAAGTTGACAGGTTCCCAAGAGCTGGTTGTAACTCAAGTTGGTTGTAAGTCAATACAGCTGAGATCTGGATGTTTACCTGGGTACAGGTTTTAGATAACAAGAGGCAGATGAATCTTCCATTAATCTAACCCAAGTTGTTCGTATGTCAGGCTGATCGTAACTTGAGGGTCCACTGTATTTGGTTTTACAGTAAGGACTTACTGAAAGGCCTTAAAGAGAGCTATGAACTAAGGTTTACCAGAAACAGGAGAGGAACAACACAGAAGACTCTATGTGATCATGAAATGAGTCATCCCTAACCTCTCATTCTATAGCACATACACGTATCCTTCGGGTCACACTTCAAGCATCAGTTCCTCTAAGCATCTCTCCTCCTTGTTCCCCAGGCAGATGAGCCCATGCTAAGCCACATCCTCACATGCTCCTTGCCCATACCTCCACTGTAGCATTTATTGCTACTATGCTACCATTATGTGTGACCTGTACCCTCCCCGCTAGACCATAAACTGCTCCAGCACTTCCTTACTGCCTGCAGTCTAATAACTATTCCACAGATTTCCTAAACCTGTCATGCATAAGACTAGTTCCTTGGCCTTGGAATATGTTGCAGTTACAGATTTATATTCTTTACTTAAGGTAATAATAAAGTAAATTTACACAGAAATCAGTAAGGAGATTCCTCAAAAAAAAACAAACAAAACCTGGAAATTCTATTTGACCCAGCTGTACCACTTCTGGGTATCTTTCCAGGTAAGATAAAGATATCATATTATAGTATACATTCATACCCATGTTTATAGCAGCACAACTCGCCTGTCAACAAATGGATGGATAAAGAAAATGTGGGTGTGTGTATATATATATATATATATATATATACACACACACACACACACACACATACATATACATATATATATATATATAAAATAGAGTACTACTCAACCATAAAGAAGGATAAATTTGAGTCATTTACAGGAAATTGGATGCACCTTGAGTCCATAATGCTAAGTAAAATAAATCAGAAACAGAAGGTTAAATATCACATTTTCTCTTATGTAAGAAACTCTAAGTATAATTTAAAGAGCAAAATAAAAGATGACAGGAAACAGACATTGTGAAGATGGAAAAAGAGATGTGGAGATGGGGATAGATGGGAAGAAGGGGAAAAGAGGAAGTAAAAAAGATCAAGATGTGAGATGAATGGATAGATAGATAGGTAGATAGATCAATGGATCCCACAGTGAATATATTCATTATGTATCATAAACATATACTAATAAAAAAATTCAGTGAGGGAAGATGTAGCCCAGGAAAATACTAAGTAACAAAAAATTACCCAGAAAGAAATTTTAGCTCTAAACAACTCACAATTACAAGTAAAATAAGAATATCAAAACAGTAATAGCTACTGTACTGAGTGCCAACTATGTATGTGCCAGGTATTGTTCCAGGTACACTGTCTTCTCATCTCATTTAATCCATACATTGTATAAACAATCCTCACTTTAATGTTGTCTCTGTAATAAATTATAGGCAGAATACTGAGGGAAATGGCTGTGTCTAAATAATAACCATATAGACTGCATTCTTCACTTCAATAAAGCCACCATTGTTTCATTTTTGGCTAGCCAGCACAATTAATGTGGAATTAGGTCCCATAAATTCACCACAAGAAATTTCTCTAGCACTTTCTCTCCCTGTATATACAACAACCTTTAAGTTTCAAGGGAGAAAATGTAAACTGATCTTTATGTACAGTATTCCCTCCTCCACTGGAGAAGAACTTTTCTTTTTTTGGTACCAGGGATTGAACTCGGGACCTTGCACTTGCAAAGCAGGTGCCAGAACCACTGAGCTAAATCCCTGGCCCTCTTTTTTTTTTTTTGGAGAAGACCTTTTCAAAGAGGACAAAACAAGTATTGGAAGCCTTTTACTCATGTGTAGAGTGCCCTGATTTCAGTATGGTAAACTAAGAGGGGAAGAAAAAGATCCTTTAAATAATCCTTTATAGTGTAAAAAGTATTTTCACATTTATTATCTCATTTAAACCCAAATATATATATCATTAAACTGAAGCTGCAACAGATTATTAATGAATTTGAATTTCAAATTTCTTAGAGAAAAAATTCTTGGCATAGGGCCGGGGATTTAGCCTAGTGGTTCTGGTGCCTGCCTCGCAGGCACAAGGTCCCGAGTTCAATCCCTGGTACCAAAAAACAAAATAAAAAATTAAAAAGGCTGGGAGGGCCAGGGATTTAGCTCAGTGGTGCCAGCGCCTGCCTGGCATGTGCAAGGTCCTGAGTTTGATCCCCGGTACTGGGGATGGGGGGGGAGACTGGGGATGTAGTTCAATGGGAAGGCCCCTGGTTCAATACCCCGTACCACAAGAAAGAAGGAAAAAAGGGAAGGATGGAGGGAAGGAGGAAAAGGAAAGGACAGGACAGGAAAGGAGAATTACTGGGGACTACAGACAATTTTTCTTCTTTTTACTTTTTTAAATTTCCAGTTCAATCATGTGCGTTTATTAATTTAATGGTGGAAGTCATAAAGCTCGTCTACAGTTTAAAAAATATATATATGGGGCTAGGGATTTAGCTCAATGGCACTGCACCTGCCTCGCAAGCACAAGGTCCCGAGTTCAATCCCTGGTACCACAAAAAAAAAGGAATCGGCCAGGCACGGTGGCACACACCTGTAATCTCACTATTGGGGAGGCTGAGGCAAGAGGATCACCACAAGTTCAAGGCCAGCGTGCGCTACATCGTGAGTTCATGGCCACCCTAAACTACAAAGCAAGACCCTGCGTTAAATAATTAAATAAATAAATAAGGGCCAGGTGTAGTGGTGCGCGCCTATAATCCTAGCAAGGAGAATCACTATGAGTTCAAGGCCAGCCTGGGCTCCACTGTCAGTTTAAAATTAGCTAGGACTACATAGTAAGACCCTGTCTCAAAAAAAAAGAATAAAACAAGTCACAGAATACTTACACTATAATTCTATTCACAAAAAGCTGTAAATGTAGGGCTAAGGATATGGCTCAGTGGCAGCATATTTGCCTAGCGTGAGCGAGGTCTTGGATTCAATCCCCAGCATCACAAAAACGGGACAAATGTATAAAAAATATTGTTTAGAGATATGCACATATTTAGTAAAAGTATAAAGAAAAGCAAGAGAATGGTTCACATAAAATTCAAGAAAGTGATTACCTCTGAGAGAGAAGGAAGGAGAAAAACTCAGTCAGGCATGGCCTCCCAAGATGCTTTAAAAGTACTAGAAATTTCCTTTTCATTAAGTCAAATAGCGAGTACACAGGTGTTCAACTTGTTATTTTTTTTTTGGTACCAGGGATCGAACTCAGGACCTTGCACTTACAAGCCAGGCGCGGTTCCACTGAGCTAAATCTCTCACCCCCAACTTGTTATTCTTACTCTGTGGATTCAGAACTTTTATACACATGATTTCATAATTTAATCATATATAAACAGGACTAAAGAATTAGAATTCTGGAGCTATAACCCAGATGCTTCCACTTATTGACTATGTAACCTTTTTTTTTTTTTAATTTGAGAAGCACTTTCACTGACTTAATATTTCCCTTTTTTTAGTAGTATCTATTTGCAATATATAATAAATATATTCACATTGGGAAATTGGTACAGGTACATATCACATTCTGATCCTTTTTACTTCCCTTCTCCTCTCCCTCCTCCCATCTCCATGGCTATGCAACCTTAAGTCATTTAACCTCTGACAGTAGAGTTTTTCTTGTTTTATATATGAGAAAGCTAACAGCTAACATGTGTTTAATACTTTACTTGTCATTTAAAGACTTGTTTAAAGCACTTGAACAACCAGGCAAGGTGGCATATCCTGTAATACCAAAACTGGGAGAGACAAGGCAGAAGGACTGCAAATTCAAGCCCCATCTGGACAATTTAATGACTTAGCAAGACCTTATCTCAGAATTAAAAAAAAAAAAATTCAAAGGGCTATGAATGTAGCTCAGTGTGAAGGTTCTAGGTTCAATCCTGGGAATAAGTAAATAAATAAATATGTCCTACAGTACAAACATGCAAAGTGAAGATAATATGTCATTGATACAAAATAAAAGTACTTCTTTAATAACTAACAGAAAGAAAATAACTAACAGAATATCATAATACTAAGAACTCATTGGTAGGGTATACAAGGCTATTCACCATTCTAACTTCATCTATTTCTCCAATAATAATGGCAGCTAGGGCCAGGGATTTAGCTCAGTGGTTCCAGTGCCTGCCTCCCAAACGCAAGGTCCTGAGTTCGATCCCCGATACCAAAAAATAATAATAATAATAATAATAATGGCAACTAATATTGTTTTAATGTGCATTATGTAACACACTGTGTTAAATGTTTTGTTGGATTATTTTATTTAATCCTCAAAACAACTCTATGAGATAGTTCTATTATCCCCACTTTACAGATGTGCTCATTGTGCCCAAGCTCACACAGCTCAGACACAGTAGTGGACAGACTTCAGGACACATACTCTTAACCACCAAATTCATTTCACCTCACTCCTTTCCCTATATTTAAGTTGTTTCTCCCATGACACTGAAAGTTCCTTGACAACTGCTTCTTGTTCATTTTCATTCCCTCTGGCACTTAGCAAACAATAAATAAATAGTGAGTAGATATTTCATATGTACAGTGTTTTCAGGATATAAAGTGATTTCAGGACATGAACTAATTTGCTCCCCTGGACAACTCTGTGAAGTATAAATGTTTTTTAATTTATTTTAACCATATTACAGTGAACAACCAAGGGCACTGAGAACATTCAATGTTGTACAATCACTACCACTAAGTATGAAAGATTTTTAATGACTTTGCTGAAATCATTTAGCCTTTAAGTGGTGGAACTGAGATTTGAAGCCAGATCCCTTGACTTGTAAATCCATGTGGCTCTTCATTCCACTGAGGCTTCTGTCTACCAGTACCTCCACCTGCTCTTCTCTTTTTCACCACTGTCTGGAGAATCAAATGAGGGAAAGATACTAAAACACCTCATACATATTACTCCTACACAGGTGACCCTAGCTGTAGGACACACACACACACACACACACACACACACACACACACACACACTTCTAGGCAGGGGCTTTCAGAAGCTAGGGCTTTAATATAAACATCCCACCTCAAAACCATGGCTGCAGATCCATAAAAGCAATGTCTGTACCCCAGAATAGTTATGAGGAGAAATGCTTGCATTAGTCAGATAATACTCTCACCAAGGCACAGATAACCGCTCAAACCTAATTTTTATTACAATAAAAAACTCCCACCCCCAAAAAACACTTTCTTTTTTTTTGGTACCAGGGATTGAACTCAGGTCCTTGCACTTGAGCAGCAGGTGGCGAAACCACTGAGCATTTAAATCCCTGGCCCAAAACACTTTCAATTCCAAGGATAAATCCAATCTTCCATAATTTTGTTTATTCTGGAATACAAAAAATAAGATTCTAAATGCATATTTTAATGTACTCAATGATGAAAGCCAAGGAAAATGGTTTTTTGAGCTGAACTCTTGAGGCTTTAACAAAAATAAAACGAATTATTTCAATTCTATTGATGCCAATTTTATCCTCTTTACATCTCTCATTTTTTCTGAGCTCTAATCATCAGCCACTTCATGTTTAACATATCATAGTTAATGCAATTAAGTTCACAAAATTGTTTCCCTGAAGCTGTTCTTCCATTTACACTCCTCTCTACTTTCCAACATAAGCATTCTGCCATAAGAATGTGCATCTCTCCAAGCTTCAAATCAAATCTGTGATGAATGGATGCAGACATTGTTTCTGTAGTTAATACAATGTGCCTACATCACATCCCCTAAAAAAATAAAAATGACTCTATATACTTCATTTATTCACATTTGACAGAATTCTGATCGCTTGAATTCCTTTAGGAGAAAATTCAATCTATAGAAATAGTCCAATTATTTTAAATCTTATCAAGCAATGTCAAAAGAGAATCAAATGAAAAACTCCATCAGGACCAAACCATCTCACAAATGAATATTTATGACATTTCCATATCTCCTGTCTTCTCTCTGTTTACATAAAGCAGTGGTGCCAAGACTCATCACAGGATTATTAGCCTGCAATATAACTTTGGGCCTAATTGCCTTGCAAACCAGGACACCAATAAATGGAGTCTTCAAGCAATCAATGGGAAGGGGGTGCCTAAGCTCTTTCTGCATACATGCACATTACCTGCCTAGAAAATAAGCCAACCCCATATTTTTCAATCTCATTCATCAGTTCTAAGGCAAAAAATGCACACTTAACAACCTCAAGCTCATCAAATCTATTTAAATTCCAAATTCCAGGACTAGTTTTAAATGCATCAGGGGAAGGAGGAAAGGAAGAGGCAGAAATAAGATACAGAAAGATACCTATTACGTTCCACTTTCATCTTCCCCCACCTTTGCGAGTGGATCCTCCCCAATTTTCTCTTTATGATATATAAATAATAGAACACATCCTCCCCTCCTTAATTCTACCTTCACTGAAGCCCTCCTCAACTTTACCCTTTGGGCTAACTTTACTTCTGATTAATACTAATATAAATAAAATAAACAAAAAGGTCAAACTGACAACTTAAGATGTCCTCTAGGAGAGTCTTTAATGTTTGTTCTGTCCCTGACAAGGTACCCTCTAACAACCTTGTGATTTTTGCCCCTCCCCCAACACAGCCACCAAAGCTGTCCATTTAAGTGTCCAGCCCCTAAAGCTCTTGTATCTCTAGGAAGGCATCCCAATCCTTCCCCTCCAGAATAATCCAACCCATTCCTTCCAGCGTCACTCACTGGCCCTCTCCATCCTTTCTGCCCCATTCATACCACCAACTCCAGGTCTCTCACACCTTAAATTTCCCTTCTGCCACCTCACCATCCACAACCACCTCTCCAGTTCATCACAGATGTTCATTCTCCAAAACTGCCTCTGCCACCTTGGCCAAGGGACATATTCTTCAAGATACCATCCCCCAACCTTGCTTACCACCTGCCACTATTTTTTCCTGAGTCTAGCCTAGCATCCTCCACACTGCAACCTGGAGCCACCAATTCCCCTCCAGTGATTCTAAGATCACCCTAAATCCTATGCCACTATACCCCACCCCCAATTTTAATTCTTGTCCTACCATTTAAGGCCTACCTTCCAATTTACCCAACTCCTGCCAGCTCACCATCACACTCCCCTCTCTGAAAGCCTCACCCCTACCGCTCCTATTCCAACATCCATCAGCCCACCCCAGGAAAACCCCAAATTTCACCTCTGCTCTATCCTAAACCCGGGCTAATTCCATAAATTTCCACAAATTCCACCATCCCCAGATGACAAACGCCTACTTTAAACTCAGGTCTCAACCTATGCAGAGCTCCTCATCCCCTGCTCCTACACCTCCATTACCCTGCCTCAGGTCTACCCCAGATTCCACCGTTCTGAATTAACATTCCCCAGGGTCCTATCCAACCGTTTACATCCCACTCTGCATAGAAATCATGCCCCTAGCCCCCACCCCGGCTCAGATCTCAACCTGTCAACTGCTCTGGGCCAACCCCAAATCACCACCCTCATTCAGTCCCCTCCCCCATTAAAGTCATCCACCCTAGTCTCATCTTTCACCTCGCCCCAAGATCATCCCAAATTCCACTCCATCCCATCCACCCCACGCCCCTGCCCCAAGTCCGGTCATTCCCCCATTAAAAGCCCCCCTCCCGCGATGTCCCCCCAATCTGCTTGAGTCGTACCCTCACCCCACCCCCAGCCCGCGCCTGGACGAGTCTCCCCAGCCAGCCCGCCGTTCCATCGCGACCTCAGCCCCTTCCCCTCCAGCCCCACTCTCCTTCACCCCAGCACCGACAGCCCAGGGTCTAGAAGAGCGGGCCGGGGATGGGGGGGGGGGGCTCCTCACCGGAGAACGGCTGCAAGCGAAAACGGCGGCGGTGGCGACTGAAGCAGCGATGCCCTTGTCTTCTCTGAAGGCTACAGTGGCGACGTTCTCGCCCCCTCGCCCGTGTCCAGTCGAGTGGCGGATGGCGCGCAAGGACAGAAGCCTCCTCCTCCTCAGCGACTCAGCTCTGAATCCTCTGCAGTAGCCGCCAAGGAGCCCGACGGGTGGGGGGAGGGGACGCTCCGCTGCGGGCGAGGGAGGAGGAGGAGGCGGAGGGCGAAGGCTGGGGACCGCTGAGAAGGGCGGGGGAGGAGGAGCCGGCGCAGCGTCGCGACACGTCCCTCAGCCTCTGCGGGCCAGGACCACAATACCCGGCATTCCCTGCTCTGGCCAGTTCGCGGCCTGCGCCTCCCGCCGCGCACCACACCCTCTCTGGTACAGACAATGGAACGGAACCGACCGTCCGCCGGCGGCTTTTGTAGACTCAGACACCACCTTTGAGAGAAGTCAGATCATTCTGCAGTCCCACCCCCAGGTGGCAAAGTTCGCAGTGTCTCCAACCTACAGATACCCTTCGCCACCCACTGGACTACATCTCCCAGCATGCTCCACAACTTTCACCCTCCTCCTTCCGTACCATTCTCAGACCCAGTACTACAGTTCCCAGGCTGTGTGGTCCCTATGAAATGCTGGGAGATGCAGTTCTTCGTTCTTCCTCCATGTTAAGAAAAAGTGAAAGAGGAAAAAGGAACGGAAGGAATACACCAGCCCATCGAGCAGAGGCCTAGATGGGCTAGATCACCTGTGATTCTGTATTCTTATTGCCATCTCCATTACACTGTCTCACGCCAAAACTAATGCAGCAGCTTCCTCACTGGTCTCCCTGCAAATTTGAGAACGATTCAGCAACTTGAACCCATGTGTAAAAAGGACATTTCTTTATATTTACACGTACAGCTCCATTACTTCTTAAGAATTTATCTTGAAAAGATAACAATTTAGAAAAAATGAATGCCCATGTTTGTTATATGAGGTTCTTGATTATTGGTGGAAATGTAAATATCCATCAATAATGGCTAATTATATTGTGATGCCTGCATACAATGCAGTACTAAACAGTCTTTAAAATGATGATAAAGACCTATTGACATGAAAAACTATTCACAATTTATTCTGGGAGGGAATTGATTACAGAACAAAGCATGTTTAGACAAACCATGTTTAGTACAATTTCTGTGAAGTTTGGGACAAAATAAGGATGGAGAAATTTTGGAAAAGAAATTTTCACTGATTATGGGCGGTCATATTCAAGTTATTTTTATTTTCACATTGCCCGAATTGTCTAAAAGGAACACTTTTTTAAGCTGTAAAACTATTTCCAAAAAATATATAATTTCCAAATCCAATGACTTCCCCTTCCTGCCTAGAACCCTTCCAAGGATCTCCATTCTCTCCGGGGAGTGCTTCAAGACTATGTGTGAATTTTTTGTGAATTCAGCAGATCCATTAGTAAAACAATGGTGATCACTTCCAATTCATAAAAGAACATTAAATTAGCAGGAGGAATTGTCTCAGTTTTCAATGCCTGTTCTCAAAATTTTCTTTTTCTGGTTTTTTCACACCCATTTTTTTCCTTTTCTACTACTCATTCTTCAAACGCAAGCCAAACTCCTGCCTTCCCTAGAGCTTATTTTAAGCACACTGATTTTCCTTACATTTCAATTCCTACAGCAATGGTTTCTAATCTGTGGACCAAATACTGTGGAGAGAAGTGAGGATAGAGGAACAGAGTTATTGTAAAGGGCCTATAAAGCTACATACCACGAAGTATTGTCTATAGGAAAAAAGTCTTGAGGGCCGGGGATTTAGCTCAGTGGTTTTGCCACCTGCTGTGCAAGTGCAAGGACACGAGTTTGATCCCCTGTACCCCCCCAAAAAAAGTCTTGAGATAAGATGTGTTGTGTCCAAGTAACAACTCCTCACAAGAAATGTAATTGTGATTTTCTGCAAACATGTACTAATAAAATTTTGAAAAAGAAAAAAAAGACTCATTTTAAATTTGTTTTCCTTCTGACACCTGTGTCTCATCCTCTTCTAGAATATGAAATATGGTATGTGATTTCTGATTGAAGATAAATCATGTATTCAATTACAATATTTTCAATGTCATATAGCATTATTCCCTGGTGTTCTGTAAAAGACACATTTGAGCTCCACCACTTAGCCCACTGGAGAACTGCAGGCCGACACTGTAGGAGAAAGCACACATTGCTTACTCAGAAGACAACTTATTTCACAGACTTGCTGCAGACCCTCTCTTTAGCTTCACCCCAGCCCACTCTGGTTACTCTACTATGCCTCAGGACTCACTTTTCCCAGGTACTGTACATCAGCCACTGCTCATCTACTTTTTCATCCTATTCTCCAGGCCCCTGTGCTCCGTATGATTGGTTCCTTGCTCTCTTAGTGATACATTGCCCCTTCTAAACCCTGTCTTTGATTCTTTTCCTCCTCCTTTTCCCTGCTTGGTCTAGTAGTAGAAAGTAGGGGCTGTGTAGTCAAAATTAGAAGTGTTTTCATCTATCTAGCAAGTAAAGCATTATCTGAGTTAGGGGAATAAAGAAGTATGAGGAAGTTTACTGGAGTAGGAATTATAATCATGCCCTAAATTAGACCTTGCCGTGAGGATAAGTGACCTTCAGTAAGACCTTTAACTTTTCTAAACCTCAGTTTCTGTATCTGTAAAGTGGGAGAAATGATTCCTGCCCTGCTACCTCATAAAGTTACTAAGAAAATCCAGTAAAATGATGGATATAATTTTTTTGTTTGTTTTTTGTTTTTGGTACTGGGGATCAAACTCGGGTCCTTGAGCTTACGGGGCAGGCAGCAGAACCACTAAGCTAAATCCCCAGCCTGATATAAGTGTTTCAAAGTGTATAAAGTACAGTCCAATCCTTTCATCTAATTTGAGAATTTTCCAAATTGTCGCCAAGTTGTGATATGTAACTTCTGACGATTACATCAATATTAAATTATGAAAGTTGTTTTGTTTTGTTTTGTTTTGTTTTGAGACAAGGTCTCACTATGCAGTTCAAGCTGGCCTCAAACTCACTATGTAGCCAGGCTGGCCTCAAACTCACAGCAGTCATCCTGCCTCAGTCTCCCAAATGCTGGGTTTATAGGCATGTGCCACCATGCCCAGCTTATGAAAGTTTTTGAGGAATTAACTCCATTCAGCCAATTTAACTCCTTCATAAATGTTCTATATTTCTAACTGTGCCAAGTTAATCAATTTCTAAATTTTCTAGATTTTTTTTCTACATTAAATCTTCACCAAGATATATTCTTTAACAATTTCATAAGAAAGATTTGATTCAACGAGCAGGTCTCTTTCATCTTTATTAATTTTTGCTGATTATTGCTTTAGTCATTAGGAAATTTCTTTGTTAGTAGATATTTTCACCAATCTACCTTTTCCTCCAAGCAATTTGGGCTACTGTTGCTTTTATTTTGTGTTGATTATTCGTACTGAGTGGAATTTTCCCAAGGGCCAACTTTGCAGTGTTCAGTGTTAACCAACAAAGATGGGATCATTCAGTTTGCTTTTCCATCCATAATAACAGTACCACAAGTAGCTTTAGTCATTTTCAGTTTTATTTTGTCTTGATTATTTCTACTATATTTAATCTTTTTCTGCAATCCCATCAAAACAAACTCAGAGTCAAAATGACTGTTCAAACACTATGCTTTGCCTTTTACTATCTGATTAACTTGTACTTTGTAATAATTTTTTGCCAGCAATATTAATGAGCTTTTCTTTGCACTATCTGCAAAACATCTTTTGGGAAGTCTTGGCATATGTGTGGGCTTTACCTTAAGAACTGTTCTGCAATCACAGGAAAAATAGACAATAGAGATTATGTTAGGAAAATTGATCTTTATCAATGAGTCAGGTGCTTTGCTCATGTCTAATTGATTATCTCATTAAATCTTTCAGACTAAAAGACTAAATTTTCCTTCATGTGCCTATTTATTAGTAGAAGAAATTGAGACAAAGACAGAGAAAAAAGAAGACACTGGGTCTGGGGATTTAGCTCAGTGGTTCCAACGCAGGCTGCGCAAGCACAAGGTCCCAAGTTCGATCCCCAGTACCAAAAAAGAAAAAGAAGACACTGGCCAAGGTAGGATTAAAACCAACCCTTGGTTTAATTCTCAGTTAGTGCAATTTCAATAATTATAACTTCCAAAGTTATTTCATTTAATTTATAAACTTTTGCAATTATCTTGTTGAAAAATTAAAAATAATTTTTTAGCTTAGCCAACAATTAAAACAAGAGAAATCACATGAAAATAAAGAAAGTACTCTCAAAGAGCTTTTTGAAACAAGAAGTGTGAAAATGTTTTGTAAATGGCCCAACATTGGACAAATGGAACTTACTGCCATTTGTGTTAAAGGCTGTTACATAAATCTGCTATGCCAACTTGCTGGAGTGTTACAGAGCTAGTAACACACTGTTAACATTTGGTACATGAGTACCAAATGCCCATCCTAATATTTAATTTTAATAGCCAATATTAAAGGAATAAAATGATGTCCTTTACTCTCCTGACCCGTGGCTAGGTTAGGAGTCTGCTCTGGATTCCCACATCCCTTCTCACATCTTGTGTTCACTATTTGTATACCATCCGCACGGATAAGGACGAGGCGGTCTGTTTATTCTTATAGCCCAGAACTCAATTCAGCTGAGGACTTCTTGCAGAGTTCCGTAAATGGTGGTTGAATTAATGAATGAATCACTCAATTAACAAGTATATAGACGATCAATTAGAACGCAAGGGAAAATACACATTAAGTGAAGTTAAAGTCAAAAGTAAATCACAAATGAATCGTCATGAATCAGTTGGCTGTAGCAACTGCAGCTCTTGCATGGCAGCAGCAGGTCAAGAGAAGAGCCTTCATGTTCTGGCCACTTCCTGGCTGGGTGTCATCGGTCAAGCCATTTCTGCCCATGCACTCATCTTCACATCTGTAAATGGCCAGCACTGCAGACCTCACAGTGCAGATAAACAGTTAACTAATGAGGGCTGGGGATTTAGCTCAGTGGTTCTGCCACCTGCCTCGAAAACATAAGGTCCTGAGTTTGATCCCCGGTTTGTGTCTGTGACAGTAATTGTTTTTGGTGGTGGTGGTGGTATTGGAGATTGAACCCAGGGCTTTTGGACTAAGCTACATTTGCAGCTTTTTTTTTTTAAATTGTACCGGGGATCAAACTCCAGACCTTGCACTTTGTAAGGCAGGTGTGGTGCCATTGAGCTAAATCCCCAGCCCTTGCAGCCATTTTTTATTTTGATACAGGGTCTCACTAAGTCACTAAATTGCCCTGACTGTGTTCAAATTTGAGATCCTCTTGCTTCGGCCTCCTAGAGTTCTAGAATTACAGGTGTGTTCCACCACACCTGACTTATTTCTTTCTTTTGCTTTTCTGTCTTTCTTTCTTGTTTTTGTTTGTTTGTTTCTTTGTTGTTTGGTTGTTTTTTGGTGCTGCAGTTGACAGTAATTTTTAACAAAATGTGGGATTGAAGAGGTAATGGGATACAGTTAATAGAGACAGTTAAAGAGCCAGCCAGAATGGAATTCTGATTTTTCTTCCCATTTGGCCCTCTTAACAATCCAAGCTCCACAATTTTGAGCAAGTCATTTTATCTTTTTTTTTTTTCAAAATACAGATATGTCATACAGGGTTGTCATGAGAGTCCAGTGTAAATTTCACTTCCACCCTAAAGTTCTGTACAGAGACAACGTTTTTGAGTTTTGTTTTGTTTGCTTACAGGTGTGTTGTTTGGAGGCTTATGAAGGAAGGAAGCTCCAGGAAGTTTGGCAGGAGGCATTTATGGGTGGTGAGGATGGGTGGAGCCGTGCCCAGGATAGAGGGAGGATGAGTTATCTCAGGACAGAGAAATCTTGGTCCCTCTCAGAACACACCTGAGGTAAGGACCAATCAGAAAAGATGTCACAAGGAGGAGGGAAAAGCTGAGAAGCCAGGACACACAAAAAGGTGATGCCTCCATCTAAATATCTATGGCTTACAATGCATTTTGTTTTGTTGTTGTTAATGAAATCCAATAGTTAGAAAAGATCAACAACCATCTGTTATCCACTAATCGGCTCTATCAATTCCTAATGTTTTTCAAGAATACTTCATTTTTAAAAAATAAAACATTGGAGGTAGTATGGAAAGTTCCTTTCCTCTGTACCCAGTATTAGTTGTAAATTGGCAATTAGCTTAAGGCAATTATTATCTAGATTCTATATGTAATATAGATTTGGCTTTGGAACTATAGGAGTGTTTTACATAATTCTAGGATAAATTTAAGAAGGAAAAAATCCCCTGTAATCAAGTGCAAAATGAATAGAACTGTATCAAGCCAGAGATGATTTTTTTGTTGTTGATCATCTTGGTTTTTGTTTGTTTGTTTTTTTGGTACCAGTGATCAAACTCAGGACCTTGCACTTGCAAGGCAGGCAGCAGAACCACTGAGCTAAATCCCCTGCCACATTTTGGTTTTTTGAGACGGGTCTCGCTGTGTAGTTCAGGCTGGCCTTGAACTGAGTGTGTAGCCCAGGGAGGCCTTGAACTCTCAGTGATCCTCCTGCCTCACTTCCCAAGTGCTAGGATTATAGGCATGCACCACCACACCTGGCAGGAGGAATTATTTTAAATCACATTAATTTGACAGTAAATCCCAGGGGAAATACACTCAAAGGTCAAAAATGTACTGCAGAAATCCTATTTGTGGCAATTATATTGTTAGCAACTGGTATTATTTGAAACTATATATGCTCGGAATACATACACACACATATATATAGTAAGACTAAGCAAATCAGTAATGTCAATATTATCAGGAACCAAGATCTTCAATGCATGAGAATGGGTGTGTGTGGGTGTGGGTGTGTGTGTGTGTGTGTGTGTGTGTGTAATTGAAGAAGTGAAAATCCTATGAATGAAGAATTGAATTGGAAGTGAAATTATGAACTCATGATACATTTTTCTTTAAGGGAAAAAAAGCATTTCTTAGCTTTGTGCATTTAAAAAAAAAGCGCCTAGAAACAATGAACAAACCAATAGCAATAAGCTACTCAGACTTGGACTGTCATTTTTAAATGCCATTCCCCTCTGAAATCAACCAGGGATTCTTGGAGAAATGACTAATTCTGTGTCCAGGAAAGGAAATGCAAGATAAATTTGGAAAGTCTTGTGGAACCAAGAATCAAGGAATCTGTCAAAGACCATTAGTATTGTGTCAGGAGCCAACTTGAAGAAGCTGCTTGGCTGTAGATAGGGACAAGAATAACTGCAATGAGTGAAAACATTAAATACCTTTAAATCCAGGAATTCATAATGGTTCTACAAAAACAACAGCTCACTGGTCACTTTGGAGAATGCTAGGAATCAACTCATTGTTCTAAAAATTGGTAAATAAAAGAATCGAGTACTTTAGCGTTTTCTGAACAAACTCTATACTTCAGGGCAATTAAATAGTTGATGAGGAGAAGAAAAAGCCTGGCTAATAAATGCACCACCACCACCACAATCAAGATGCAAAACTGTCTCACCACCACAAAAGAATTCCCTGGTATTATCACTCCATCCTTTTTTTCAATTTTTATTTTTTATTAGTGCACGTTTGCAGTATACAATGATCACATTTCCCATGGGGAGTTGGTACATGTACATAACACATCTCAATTATTTTTCTTTCTTTCTTTCTTTTTTGGTACCAGGGATCGAACTCGGGACCTTGTGCTTGGGAGACAGGCGCCGGAACCACTGAGCTAAATCCCCGGCCCCTGCTATGTACACTTATGTGTAGCTTTTTGTGAAAACATGTGTTTTATCTCTCTGAGACACATGCCCAAGAGTGTGATTTCTGGGTGCTATCATTTGAATGTGTACCCCTAATTCATGTATTGAAAGATTATTCCCTGTTGTAGCTGAGTAAGCTACTGGGACATTTAATAAGTGCATGTTTCCTTTCATAAGAAACTGCCAAACTGTTCTCTGTAGTAATGAATCATTTAAATTTCTACCAGCAATATATGATGATCTACTTTCTCTACATCCTCACCAGCATTTGATATTATCACTTTTTTAGGTTTATCTGTTCTAATAGATACATAGTAAAATCGTTGTGATTGAAAGGTTGTTCTTTTTTCTTTTTTTCTTTTTTTTTTTTGTACCAGGGATTGAACTCAGGTCCTTGCGTTTGCGAGGCAGGCAGCAGAACCACTGAGCTAAATCCCCAGCCTTTTCTTTATTTTTATACATACATAAACTTAGAAATTTTAAATATCCTGAACAATCACCCTTTGTCAGTCAAACCTGATTTCAAAGAGGATAAGAAGTCTGTGCTCCTTCATTGAGGCCATACTCTTTTTTTTTTTTTTGGTACTGGGGATCGAACTCAGATCCTTGAGCTGGAGAGGCAGGAGGCAGAACCACTGAGCTAAACCCCCGGCCCGAGGCCATACTCTTAAGTGAAATAAACAGGACACACATGTGTAAGTACCAAATAGTTTCTCTGATGTGAAAAACTAAAAGTGTAAATAAGAAACAAAATGTATAACTGATATTGTGAAATAGGAAGAAAAGGTCTAAAGGAGTAGGGGAAGTGGGAGGGGTAGGGGAAAGGAAAGAAGGGAAAAGAAAAAAATACGAGAAAAGGAAAAAATGGAAACAGTCTTTGCAAATAGGGAAGGGTGGGGGGGATGAAGGGAGGGCAGGGGAAGGGGGAAAAAATAAGAACCAAGATACATCATGTAAAGGTACAAGATTCCAGTGATGAATGTAACTATTGTATACCTAAAATGTACCAATAAGCTTAATGGAAGAAAAAAAAAAAGAAGTCTGTGCTCCTTGATCAAATTCACCCAGCTTTTATGTTTTTCTCCTATGCATTTTGTTTTCCCCTAAACTTCACATATTCTTGAAATATTTCCATCCTCATTTGAATGAATTAGAGAAAATGCAATTTGTCAGCTTCTCACCCGAGACACACTAAGGGGCTGTTTTCCAGGAAGTCCAGGAAAGGGTTATGTTAGCAGGGCATGGGGAGAGGAAGCTCTTGGATTTGGATACATATGCGGCCTGCACTCCGGAGGTGAAGGAGGCACAGTCATGGTGGACGGGAGTACACTGTACCTACTAAGGACATGAAAGGCCTCCTCAAGTATTTTTCTATATACAAATTCCAAGATCCTTTGCACAACCCTGAGGTAGAGGAACACAAATAATGCTCAGGACACATTGAGTTGGATTTAACTTGATTTAAATAAATAAAGTATTATTTCATTGCTTGCTCTCCTACGATTGTGGTATAAGATTCATACCACTACCTAGTCAACAACAACGACAAGATAAGACTGAAAACAGCTAAACTGCACATAGTGAAATTACTTATTGACTAAAAATTGATGAAAAAATCAGATCTTGAGAAAGTGTAGCTCTGCGAAACTGTCCCAGAAAAAGTGGATTTGACAGAAGTTGGAAATGACCACAAAAGATAGCTTACAATGGCAGACTTATAATTATTAAATTGTGATAGAGATTTTTGAGATCGATAACTCAAATCATCATTATAAAATTTGTGTGGAAAATTATTTTCAGATGAAGATAATTGTAGCTCATTTAAAAATTATATATTGGAAATAGATTTAATAGGCTATGTAGAAAAATTAAACGTATTGAACTGATCTAAGGGCATTTTGTTCTAGTAAAGATTCTCAGTGAAAAAAGATCAGTATAATTTTATCGAAAAGTCTGTATTCAGGGCCGGGGATTCAGTGGTTTCGTCGCCCGCTGCACAAGAGCAAGGACCCGAGTTCGATCCCTAGTACCAAAAAAAAAAAGTCTGTATTCATAAACACAAGACTATAGCATCTTTAGGGGCAAAAAAGTGACCAAATATCCTGACACTTGGAGAAAACAGAAATAGAAACAGTAGCCAAGTGTTTGCTAATCTAGGTTTGATCAAGAAGATATATTTAACTCTTCAATTTCTCTTCAGTAGAAAATTTTCCCCGGTGTGTTGACACATGCTTGTAATCCCAGCACTCAAAAGGCTGAGGTAGGAGAATCTCCACGAGTTCGAGGCCAGCCTAAACTACATAGCGAGACCCTGTCTTAAAAAAAAAAATCCCTGTGTACATCTTTGTGGTAATTTAGATCATGGTTTGGCAAATACACACTACCCCTTGCTACACTCTGAAGGGAGTATATTCTCCGCCCCATTAATGTTGGGCTTGGCCATATGTCTTACTTTGGGCAGTGGAATGTTCACAGACACAACATGAGCAGTGGCCTTAACTGTATTTGTGCTTTTTGACTTGGCTGTCACACTTCAATGAGCTATGATAAGAAGACTACACCCCAAGCCAACTCTGATCCAAGTAGGATGAGGACATGGAGCAGACCTGGATCCAAGCTGTAGCCTGACGCTAAACCAGCCAACCCACAATGCGAGGCAGAGGTGCCCCACCAAGCCCGGCCTAGATTCACAGCACAGCAGTGAACCTGCAGGTCAGGAAAGTGAGATAAAACCTCATTGAGTTTTTATGGCAACAATTTAAAAATCAAGCAACAGCAAATCTATACATATTAATTGTACTTACTCTATTATTAATGGGGGGGGTGTTCACAGTTAAAAAAAAAAATGAGGGAGGAGTTTCTGGCCATGGCCTACAATTAAGTATTTTTTGTGTATTTGTTTGTTTAACAGTACTGGAGATTGAACCCAAGGCCTTCCCATTAAGCTACACCCCAGCTCTTTTTCCTTCATTTTAAAATTTTGAGACAAGGTCTTGCTAAGTTGTCCAGGCTGAGCTCAGACTCATAATCCTCCTCACTCAGCTTCCCAGAGTACCAAGATTATAATATGTGCCACCATGCCCAGTTTACAACTAATTTTTTTGAGAGACAAGGTCTCGCTATGTAGTTCAGGCTAGCCTTAGAAGGTAGTTTGAATGTAAGTAGTCAGATTTCAAGGGCTGGTATGGAATGAGAATGGAGGGGGCTGGAAACAGTGGATAAAACCAATGAAAGATGGGTAAGATGATCGAATTTAAATGGTAGACTATTATATACTACTTTCCTCTTTACCCTTTTATGGATTTCTTAAATATTCTATAATGGATATATCTCACATTTGTCATCAGAGAAAAGAATAGAGAATTATGGCAAGCACAGTTGTTCACTTCTACACAGGCTTGTCTTTCTTCCTTGTTGACAGCATGAATTATGATTGGTCCAAGCCAGCCCTGGTAACAGTTCCTTCCCTGTGGTACATTTAATGGAATTTATGTGCCCTAGTTCTGATTAGGAGATGAAAGGGCAATTGTGCTGGGGGAACAGGATTTTAAGAAAGATTTCCCTACCTGGTAAAAAGGGAAAAAGAGTCCAGACAATGTCATGTGATGATGTGCTCTTTTGATCTATGGCAGCCATCTTACAACCTTGAAGGAAGATGCTGCCCAAAGTGGGCAGCTGAGGGCAGTGAGGGATGGCAAGGCCCCGGGTGACAGGTTAAGCCAAGGATTATTCTGCTAGATAAGGTATAATGTTTTTTCTTGTACCTAAGCCCTCCACACCAAACTAATCCCCAGCTCTTTTAATTTAATGTTTTGTTTTGGTTTTTGGTACCAGGGATCAACCTCAGGACCTTGTGCTTTTGAGGCAGGCAGTGGCACCACTGAGCCAGACCCCTGACCCTAGTGTTATTTTTTTTGAAACAGAGTCTCATCTAGTTGACCACTAAGTTGCCTGGGTTGGGCTCAAACTTTCAATCCCCCTGTGGATGTCCTATCCCATCAGGCAAAGGAATAAAACTTCTATGACTCAAGTTATTCTTCATGAGGAAATTTCAGTTACAGCCAAAAATATCTGGACAATTTTTTTTTCAGTATTAAAAGGATAGACATAACTGGATGGCCTTAAAAGTCCATTTCATCTCCCCAGACTGCTAACTCAGCACATCGAATTAGTCTAATGGGAGAACTGGCTGATATTACCAGCCTGGGAGTCCAGGGGCTCCCCCTTCCTTACAAGGCCACTTCCTCTACAGGAGAGCTTCCAATGTGACATAGTCACAGAGCTATTTCTTCTTCTGCCCGTTCCATTTAAAAGTTCCTTTTTCCATCATTCATGTCAACAAAGTATGTTCCTTCTTCATTTCAGTGTTATTGGAACAGGGCCCTTTTCCACTGGGATCCTGGCCACAGTTCAGTTAACAAGAGTTTCAGGGTTGGAGGTGCCTTGGTTCTGTGTTGGCTATTTCTCCCTATTACACCCTGTTTTAGCTCTGCCCCAGTGAGCTGGGGCTAATGGTGTGTGTGACACCATTAAGAGGTAACCTTGAGAGAGTATAGACATAACTAGAGCTGAATAGTGTCAACATCTACTGATGGGACTGGCCCTGCACTCAAGCAGAGATGTCCCTCAGGATACACAGTTGCTTGCAGGTGTGCGGTGGAGGAGTGTGGCCACAGCCCTAGCATAGTCATCTGCTGTGGGTGTTTCCCCCGGGGGTCCACATTCCATAGCTTAGGCTACCAGGTTTTATTTCAAGAAATCACCAGTCCCTCCCATGTCTTAAAAGAAGTGAGATTCTAAAAAAATAAATCACATCATATCAAACTCCCCAAGGCTTTCCACCCTGCTCAGAATGTGTTCCCTCCTGTCTTTCTCTCTGTGCCTGTTCAAAGAGGGTCATGCCTGGAGGGTCACGCCGGTAACATCTAAAGTATCCCTGGCCATCACTCTGACTTTCATTGAAGCATCCTAGATATGACACTTTCTCCCACCTGAGAACAAGGAGAAGCTCCAGAGAAGCTGGGATTGAGGGCGTCAGTCATATGAGCATGCCCAGGGTCCTCCCAAATATTGTGTTCTCAGAGTGCCAAAACCAGAATCTCTAGTAGCATCAGAGATACCTTAAACTAACCCATCTCCTCTCAATGAAGGAGAGGCTACTGGTGGGAATCATCTAGCAGCCACGGGTAGGTGTTACCCAGGCTGGGGGCTATCAAGACATCTCAGCTGGAAGAGTCACTAGAGAGCCCAGAACGGAGCCCATTCATTTAGCAAGTTCTTCACCTTGGCTAAAGCATTGGAAAGTTCTTTCTACCCGGCTTCGGTGCAGCAACCAAATATGGCCACAAGGCGGCAGTAACGCCTCTCACCAGCAGCAGGGATTCGGCTTTCCTGAGGATGAGCTCAAGATATTTTTATCCTGTTAAAGCAGAAGGGCCAGATGGAGATCTGTGGGTGAAGGCACATAACTTGATGTGCCTTTAAAATGGCATTCTTTAAATGCTTGTTCTAATTTGCTCAGTAGAGCTGAAATGAATCTACTTTTCTGTTAATACAATGATATATCTAAATAAAAAACAATAGGGTTAGGGTGTGGCTCAGCTGTAGAGCCCTTGCCTAGGATGTGTGAAGCCCCAGGTTCCATTCTCAGCACCGCAAGATAAATAAGCCAAAAAAATAAATAAAATTTAAAAATAAAAGTACAAATACCATAAAGACATATATATATATTCCTTGTAGGTAGTAGGGAGGTAGTGCTAGTTTCACAAGTATGTTCACTTTGTGAAATTTTATGAATCTGTACTGGTAGGATTTGTGGACCTTTTATAGAGGTAGGTTTTTTCTTTTGTTTTTGTGCTCCTGGGCTTTGAACTCAGGGCCTGCAAGTATTTGCTTCAAGAAAGAAAAAAAAATTTTTTTTTATACTGGTGATCAAACTCAGGACCTGGCGCTTGCCAGACAAGGGCTGTGCCACTGAGACCCATCCCAGCCCAAGAAAATTTTGTTTTAAAAATCAGTGATAAGGGCTGGGGGCAGCAAGCGGGGAAGATTAGAAGCTGCCAGGCTTCTTCAGACCTAGGTCTAGAAGGCTGACTTCACTTCAGGTGTCTTTTATTGGTCAAAGCAAGTCACCTGGTTGCCCAGACTTGAGGTTGGGGAGAAATAGACTCACCTATTTTGTTTTGTTTTGCTTTTTTGGTTTTGAGGATTGAATCCAGAGTCTTCACACTGAAATACATCCCCAGACTCTCTCTCCTCTTTTTTAAAATTTTGAGGCAGGGTCTCAGTTACTGAGTGCTGGACTCACAGGCCTGTGCCACCATGCCTGGTATAGATTCCACTTCCTGACAGGAGTGAAAAAGTCACATTGAAAAAGACAATGCATATAAGAACTGGGGGGAATTTGTGGTTATCTTTTGCAATCCTCCACACCTCTTATGGAGCTTTTTATATATATTCCTAGAAATACGTTGTACATATTTAAATACACACATAGATACACACGTACACATACACACATGGTTCTACTTCAAGCCAAAACCTGGGAGTCTTCTCTAAATTCTTCTTTTCCCTCAAGATCTATGCCCAGTCCATCAGAAAGTTAGTAAAATCTCCAAAATGAATGCAAAATCCATACACTCCTCTCCTCTCTGTTGCCACCTCCCCCTTCTAACTCATTTTATCTGCTGCCCACCAGGGTCTCTTAAGTTGTCTCCCGGCTTCCATTCTTATCACGTTTGGAGGCATTCTCCACCCAGAAGGTAGAGTGAACTTGTACTTTTACTTATTTTTTGCAGTACTGGGAAGTGAAACTAGGGCCTTGCTTGCGCTAACCAAGCACTCTACCACTGAGCTATATCCCCAGTCCCAAAGCAAGCTTTTAAAAACAGAAATCACATCATGTCAGTTCTTTATTGAAAACTCACCAAGGGTTTCCACTGCACTCAATACGTGTTTGCTTGTCTTCCTCTTTGAATACTCTCTTCTTTGTTCATAGCTTCTTTTTTTCCCCCCATTCCTAGCCCTCCCTTTCCTTCTTCTTTTTTTTGGGGGGGGTTATCAGGGATCAAACTTGGGACCTTGTGCTTGTGAGGCAGGTGGCAGAACCACGGAGCTAAATCCCCAGCCTGTTCATAGCTTCTTAACCATCAAATAAACCAAGCTCCTCTGCCCCAGTGCCTTTGCATTAACTGATTCTTCAGATTGGTCTTTCCTCCTCTTGGAGTTTGGCTATATTCCCCACTTTGTGCAATATCTTAGATGTTCTTTCCTCAAAATGGGCTTCCCTGACCAGGATTCCCCTTGCCAGCTATTCCATCATTTCTATTATAATATGTTGTTTATTTCCTCTGGAATTTATTATATTATTTTGTTTATGTATTTGTTTTATTATATTTTCCTCTCTCCTCCTTTTAGAATGTAAGAGGTATGTCTTTTCTTTTTTTCTTTTTTTGGTACTGGGGATCGAACTCAGGACCTTGTGCTTGCAAGGCAGGCACCAGAACCACTGAGCTAAATCTCCGGCCCTAGAGCTATGTCTTTTCATTGATGGATCCCTTGCACCTAGTACAATATCTGATCCAAAATAGGGACTCAATCAATATGTACGGACTGAATGAAGAAGATTAAAGAGAGTATGGACAGTGTCTTAGTTACTTTTCTCATTGGTGGGACAAAATACCCAATACCAAAAGTTAAAGGAGGAAAGGTTTATTTGGCTCACAGTTTGTGGAGGTTTCAGTCCATAATCAGCTGGCTCCAAGGCAGGGACAGGCATCACAGAGGAGAAACAGTTCATGGTGGGCAGGAGGTAGCAAAGCAAGCAAGGGATGAACACAGCTTTTTCTATCTCTTATATCTTATCCACACTACTTGGGGCAGGTACCATTCCCACCTTTAATCTTAATGCCCTTGATCCTAGCACTGTACCATGAATCAATCCCAGCATCACACACTCTAGATACAGCCATCTCTGAAAAAGCTCTACCTATGTCTGCATGAGGCTTTAGGGGCACATCTAGAGGCAAGCCATAACAGGCAATAACATTAGTGTTTGATGTGACAGAAGGAAGCCCTTGACTATGGAAGACTGGAGGGAGCACATTGCTCAGCCTGAGGGTTTGGGGAGGACTTCCTGGGGTGGTAGTCTTTGAGCTACGTTCAGAAAGATGCATCTGGCTGTGTTGGTCTGTGGAGAGTTGGGATGCCACACAACACAGGAGTCACCCCAGGGTCCTTTTCATAGGTATGCGTCATACTTACACACACAATTCTAGAAAATGGCATTTTAATCAGGGATCCACAGACCCATACAATACATTAGGTCTATGAACTTGGATGGGGGAAAAATTACATCTTTCTATTTATTAATATTAATGAATGAACCCTAATTTCCTTCAACTGTGGATACACACAACCTACTACAGTAGTAGTAGTAACTGTTGACCATGTCACTAAGAGAAATCACAGATATTTTCATACTCCTGCCTCAGCTTCCTGAGTGACACCTTTTTGAATAAAGTTCTCTTCCTGGAGACTTGCTATTGTTTTAGTTCTCCCAGGAGCACTTCTCACCTCCCCCATCTTTGGGAAACACCCAGTTACTGGTCTGCAAATGAGCATAGGACAGAAGCAGCCAATCAATACTCTTCCTTGGGATTGATTTCTGCCTAAAGCTGGTAGGTGGGAGAAAGTACAGCAGAAACATGGAAGCCGGAAGCAGAAAGAGAGCATTTTGTTTTTTTGTTTAAACCAGACCCAGATTTCTACAAGTCAAACCAGAAACTCTGTCTGATACAGGCTATTTCTGAAATTTCCTTCTTATCGGGCCAAATGTATCTGTAAAGAATTGGGAGATAAGTCATTTTATGGTTAGAAAATAAGTGTATGGTAGAATTCATTTTAAAATTCTTTATACCTTTACTGCTAAAAAGTAAAACTAAGCCATAATCTCAAAAATGCTTGCTATTATCACCAGCCTTTGAAAGTAGAATGGGTTGCTTAGGTGGGATGCAAGTTTTTGCACTGTAAAATGGGCATGGTACGTGGATTACAATGGTACAATGCCTTACACAGCCCAGTCTTGGGGACATTTGGTCTGAGGGCATTGCGACTGTGAGTCCTTCAACCCCTCCCCTAGTACACCTCCCAGTGTACTGGCCAGTGTCAACCGCAGACCCAAATACAGAGATGAGTTGAGAAGTCCAATAAAGTTGACTTATCTGGGAAAGAGCAGGAAGCTGGTTCTCCAGTACACAGAGCAGTGAGAGCCACAAGAATAGAGGTTGAAATTTGGAATCCCTTGGAAAGAGACACAGGTTTGAGTGGTGAGTATCAGTGAGCAGGGTTCCCGCCAAACCCTCTGGACTTGGAACTGGCTCTCTTCCCTTCGCAACTGCACCCCAATCTCCTTTCCCATACCCAGCACACGGAAACATCCAGAAAAGTTTGGTTAAACTCACAAGCAGGTCAACAATCCTCACTTAATTACTAGATCAGCCACATTACTGAAAAGCAGAGCATAAGCCCAAGGCTAGATGGCCACATTTATGGAGGATGTGAGAGTGTGTGCCCTTCTAGGGAAATTCAGTCATCCAAGTGTCCTTCCTGATGGTGCGGGTTCAAGCACCCATGGAGTGCTTTTTTTTCTTTTCTTCTTTTTTTTTTGTACTGGGGATCAAACTCAAGTCCTTGCGCTTGTGAGGCAGGCAGCAGAACCACTGAGTTAAATCCCTGGCTGTTTGCTTGCTTTCTTTCTTTCTTTCTTTCTTTCTTTCTTTCTTTCTTTCTTTCTTTCTTTCTCTCTCTCTCTCTCTCTTTCTTTCCTTCCCTCCTTCCTTCCTTCCTTTCTCTTTCATTTTCTTCTAAATTTTTTTTTTCTTTTTGGTACCAGGGATTGAACTTGGGTCCCTGTGCTTGCGCAGCAGGCAGTGAAACCACTGAGCTAAATCCCTGGCCCCCATTTTCTTTTTCTTCCCCCCATACTGGGGATTGAACCCAGGGCCTAACACATGCTGTGCAAATGATCCACGAATGAGTTGCATCTCCAGACCTTTGTGTATTTATTTATTTATTTTTTTTGGTACCGGAGATGGAACTTGGGACCTTGTGCTTGTGTGGCAGGTGCTGGAACCACTGAGCCAAATCCCCAGCCCTTTGTGTATTTAATTTTGAGACAAGGTCTAAGTTGCCCAGGCTGGCCTTGAAGTTGCAGTTCTCTTGCCTCACATTCCCAGATACCTGTGTGCTCCACAATGCCCAGCCCCAAGGAGTGTTCTGAGGGTTGAACAGTCACAGGCTCTTGTAGGCAGGATTTGCGGTTTCATGGGTAGCACAATTTCTTCAAAAATTTAGTAGAAGTTCGATCTATTTGGTTCTGATCAGTTCCAGTGTGAGTAACCATAGCCAAAGATCTTAGCTAGACCTGATTTTCAAGCCTGAAGACTCTGATCTTTTCCTTACTCACCATTCCCCCAATGTAATGATGGCTTTCTTTAGGCCATCTGAGACAGCAAGCTTGAGTGGGAAAGCACCATCCTTAATTCCTTCTTTGCCAACAGGCTCACAGCTTATCTAAAGGGCACTAGTCTTAAGTTCTGCTAAGGCTGTCACTTTGCAGTTACCACTTATAACTGCTTTAGTGCAGAAGCAATGGCTTTTTCAACTCTGCAAAACTCAAAATTACAGGATTCTCTGTCATTCCAGATTGTAGGTTACAGGAGAGTTCCTCTCTTAGCAAAGATGTGCTGAGTAACTAGCTTGAGCATGATTTTCTCTTTTTTCCTCTCCTGTAGGACTTTGCTCACAGTAGCAAGAAGAAACCAGAAAGCAGGAACATTATAAACTTTCTAGCCATTTCCACATTTCTGTATTATGTTGCTACCACCTCAGTCAGCCTATGGCTGCCTTTCAAGGTGAGGTAGCTAGTCTGAAGGTTGCCCCAACGAACCACCTCCATTATTCAGAACCTTGTGTGGTATCTTCTGTTAGATCTTGGCTGGCCCTGGGACTCACTTTAATCGACAGAGTGTGGCAGAAGCGACACTTAGCAGTTCTAGGCCTAAGCCATAAGAAGGTCTGGCATTTCCCATTTTGCATTCCTGGGATCCAGCCACCATGTAAGAAGCCCAAGCTAAGCCACATAGAAAGAAGCAATAGCTTTCCACCCTCCTACCAAGGTGCTATACACATAAGTGAAGCCATCCTGGACATTCTATCCCCAGCCACCATATTATTGCAACCTCATGAAAGAACCCCATGAGACCCAGAAGAACCGTGTGGCTGGTTACAGGCAACCCACAGAAGGATGAGAGACAATAAAATGCTTGTTGTTTCAATCCTTTATGTTTGGAGGTTTGCTGCACAAGAATAGGTAGCTAAAACACAAGGTTTTAACCAAATATTTTAGGCCAAAGGACCAACTCTGGGGGATCCCAACAAATCAAATCCAGTAATTCACCCCAGTCAAACAGAATCAGAAACAAGAATCAGAAACAAGAATCAGAAAAGGAACTTCAATCAGTATAGCCGTACTGGAAAGACAAGGGCACAAGAATCCTCAGTCCTGTCTTTGGGGGTACTGTGAAGAGCTTCATATTCAAATAGGGAAGGGAAAGAAGTAGGGACAGAGAAACACACATAGTTAATCAGTCTTGGTCAAACTGTGGTCTAGTTGATCGTTGCCTCAGGGTGGTCAACCGAGGCACAGAGCCTAGGAGGTAGCCTTGACTCTTGTCACAAGATCTTTACCCATCAAGTCCTGGAATCCAGGGTGACTGCAGGAGAGTATGACTCAGAGCAAAGAAAATAGATGTAAAATGGAGGCCAAAATGCCAAGTTTTAAATCCTTCCTTTAGTTACCTACTGGACATTTGCAGGCCCAAGTGAAACATCAGTGATTTTTTAGCCAAAGCAGCCTCTAAGTCGTTGTTACAGTTTGGCTCCTGCAAGGCAGGAATCCTGAGCTTTCTAGCTGGCAATGTCTGAGTCCTCGCCATCTGCAACCCAACAACATTCCTTAAGCATTTGAGTTTGGTTCCTTGTAGCACCCTATTTCCAGGCGTAGCACCAAACACAATATCAGTGAGAATCAGATTTGTCAATGAGTGACAGAGAAATTAATATAATAGTGGGTTTAAAGTAGATAGAAACTTATTTCTCAGAGGTAAGGAACCTAAAGCTGATTTGGCCTTCCAGTTCCAGGGACCCAGACGCCTTCTGTCTTACTGTTCTGCCACCCTCAACGTATGACTTTCTTCTCAGTCCAAGGTGGCCACTCAAGCCAGCAAAACTGGCTACATTTCAAACAACAGAAAGTGAGGGGGACAAAGAAGGATGTGTCTTTCTCTCAAAGGGCCTTTTCTGAAGTTGCACAGGACACTTCTGCTTACATCTTATTTGCCAGAACTCACACACACGGCCACACCAAGCTAGAAAATAGGCAAGATGTGGTCTTTATTCCAAATGGCTCTGTGCCCAGACGTAAATCTAGGTTTCTACTAAGGGAGAATGATTACTGGGGGGTAACTATCAATTTCTGCCACATATTGCTCTGATTAGAGTGGCTTTCAAGTCAAGCCCAATTTCGAGAGTCTCCAAATCTTCTCTGTTCTTATTTTTGTGTTTTCTTTGGCATTTTCTCTTTCTTTTTTTCTTTTCCTCCCTCCCTCCCTCCCTTTCTCCCTTTCTTCCTTCCTTTTGTGGTGCTGGGAATTGAACTCAAGGCATGGTGGTGCATGCCTGTAATGCTCTGGGAAGCTGAGGCAAAAACATTGCACTGAGTCCAGCCTGTGCAGTTTAGTCACTTAGTGAGAACTGTGTCAAAATTTAAAAAAAAATAAGAAAAGGGCTGGGGATGTAGCTTATTGTGAAGGCCATGAGTTCAGTCCTTAGTACCATGAGGGAGGAAGAAAGAAGGAGAGGAAGGAGGAGGAGGAGGAAGAGGAAGAGGAGGAAGAAGAAACCATTTGTTAATATTCTTTCTAGAATTCCATTAAATTTATATAGTAATTTTGGAGAATCTTTATTTTTATGAATTTACATCTTTCCATCCAAGAATATGCTATGTGTTTTCACTCATTCTGATCTTATTTTATAGCTTTCAGTAAGGTTTGTGGTTTTATTTTTGTAGGTTCTATATTTTTCTCTTTTTGCAAGGTATGTATGTACTGATTGTGGAACCCAAGACCCCATGCATGCTAGGCAAGGTCTCTACCCTTGATCTACATATAACCCCAGTCTTTGGTTCTATGCTTTTCTGAAGATAACATGTTCTGAAATATTTATTTGTTTTGCTTCCTACTATAAATGTAATTATCCCCTCAATTTTGTTTCTTCATATTCATCATTATAGTAGAAAAAAAAGTGATACTCTTGCTCCCAAGGGCAATAGGATGCTTTGGACAGTGACTACTTCTGCTGGGAACAAGGAAAGCCGAATCAAACAGCCCCTCTCACACTCTGTGTCCCAAGGCGAGAGAGCAAACCAACCAAAACTGGGGGTCAAAGTTTCAGAGCAGAAAAGGAGGAAAATGAGGCTAGAAAACAGGGGGAGCAGTCTGATGCTGCTATTTATACAGTAATTAACCATGGTTTTGCTTTCCATGCTTTCTGTTATCCATGTCAACTAGGGTCTGAAACTATTAAATGGAAAATTACAGAAATAAATACTCCATAAGTTTTAAATAACTTTTACTACACCATATGTTATAATTGTCATGTCTTATTATTATTGCTGATGTTAATCTATTACTGTGCCTACTTCATGAATCAATTTTACTACATATACATATTCAGAGTTTGCCACTTCAGTGGTGTCAGGCATACACTGAGGGTGTTTGGAATGTATCCCTTGGATAAGGGGGAGACTACTATACCTCAATATAAAGTTTTCCTTAAAAAAAACTTTGGCTCAGCACAGTGCTACATGCCTGTAACCCCAGTTACTTAAGACGCTGAGGCAGAAAGATATCAGATTATAATCCAGCCTGGGCAATTGAGGGAGACCCCATCTCAAATTTAAAGATAAAAAGAGCTGGGCATGGTGGCATATACCTGTAATCCAACACCTGGGAGGTTGAGGCAGGAGGGTTGCAAGTTCAAGCTCTACTAGGCAACTTAGAAATTTAGTAAAACATTGTCTCAAAAAAAAAGGTGGAATGGCCAGGGATTAGGCTCAGTGGTGCCACTGCCTGCCTCACAAGTGCAAAGTCCTGAGTTCGATCCCCTGATACCAAAAAAAAAAGTGGAAGGTGACAATGTAGCTCAGTAGCCCCTGTGTTCAATCCCCAGTACTAGGGGCGGGAGAGGGGGATTCTAATACTTTTTGCTAGAGTCTAATGTTTACCAGACATACTATTCTAACAGTAAAAAGGAATTTTATGTCTTAATGCTCTTGCTAAACCTGGGTGAAATACCTAAATATCTGATTAACAGGAAGAGTTCCTAAAACCTGGGATAATAGAATCACTAAAATCACACTAAAATGTACGGAACCCTCACCTGCCAGGCCTTATGTCCATTTTTGTTTTAATCCTCATAACCATCACTGAGCTGGACAGTGCTTTCCCCCAGATACAGGTAAGGAAAAAAGACTTACAGAGGTGAGGCAACCTGTTCAAAGTCTCACAGTGGGGTGCTGAGGACAGCAGTGGTGACAGAGACAGGAATCCAGGCTGGAGCAGCTGCCATCGCCTCTTTGTCAACATCTTGAACTGAGGTAATGTTAAGCTTTCCTAACAGAGTCATCTGTCAAGTCAACAGAATGGTATGTCGATCTTCACGGATAGCACAGAATGGCTTTGTCCCTCCTTTGAAGATTCACTCACGTATTTCACTAATACTTTCCACAAGCATGTGGAGCACTGGGCACCTCCTCTGTGCCAGACTTTGCCCTGGGCACTGGGAACATGGGACAAAGAGGTCCAGTAAGTACTGGATAGGCCTTGTCCCTTCTGTGGGCAGCAAAAGGAATCATTTTCTAGGCAGAGAGACCTCTAGGGCCACAGAAGGAGATGTTCACGTAGAGAAAAGCAGGCCTGGACAAGGTTGTTGTTATGGTTTACATCTAAAATGTCCCCTCAAAGGCTCATGGGTTCGGAGGTAGGGCTTTGGAAGGTGACTGGATCATGGTGTAGCATATTCATCAGAACTGAATGTGCTGTTAGGAAGTGGGGTCTGCACAGGAGAGGCAAGGCACTGGGGGCATGGCCTGGAGAGAGATATCTCACTCCCTGACTCCTCTCTTTTCCCTCTGCTTCCTGGCTGCCACAAGATGAGCAGCTGTCCTCTGCCCTTCCACTGTGTTGTTTCTGCCTTGGAGCCAGCCAACTACGGACTGAACTGTGATCCAAAATAAGTCTCTGCCCCTTTAAGTTGAAGGTGGTGGATATTTTGTCGCAGAGATAGGAAAGTGGCTAAGACCACTGCCACGTGAAAGTTCCTTATTGGGTCGGTTCTGCCCACCTGCCCCCATTCCCCAACTTCTCCATTCAGGTCTTCCCAGTTGCCAGACACAGAATTGGTTCTGGACAGAACCTTGCTCAATGTTCTCTATAGTGTGTGTGGGCTCAGCAAGACTTGGTGACAGCAGGGCATTCTGTGTGGCCTGGGTATCACGGAGTTGCTTCATTCTTCTGTGAATCTGTACTGTGAACAAACTCAGGTGATGCTGTGGAGTTCTATGCAGAAATATCTGACAACGTGATAGCAAGTCTCACTCTCCTGGGCATCAATGGGAGACAGTTAATGTGTGTTGTAACAGTTCATGTATTGACAGTGCTTTTGGTTTTAGACAAAATTTTTCAGTCAGTTAAAAAATAATATTTTCTGTACTGAGAGTCAAGAACACGCCACTTCCAATTCACCACTAGTCCTAGTAAAATCAAAATTCTTGTCAAGATTCTTTCTGCAGTAAAAGCAGATAAAAGCCCAGGCATGCCTTCTCCCTGAACATGTCTAGCTCCTGATTTGTTCTATCTTATGCTTAATAGCAAAACAGCTAGGAAAAGGAAATCCTCAATATTCAGATCAAGATAAGCTGCTCTCTTCACCAGAAGATCCTATCTCTAGAAGCAGAGACCAAATTGATAAAACATAATGAGAAGAGCAAAATTAGTCATAAAACTGGGAGAGGCAACAGGGAAAAATTCAGGACTTTCCTGTGGAACACAAAGGCAAGAGTCAGCTTAAATATCTGGAGGAGCACTGTCTAAAGGTGAAAGGTTTTGAGAGTGTAGCTCAGTGGTAGAGCACTTTCCTAATATGTGTGAAGCTCTGGGTTTAATCCCCAGCATGCCAGAAAAAAAAGTGAAAAAATGTGTTAGCTTCCCCTGGAGAAGAGAACATGGATAAGAATTTGTAATCAGGAGGTAGAGACAGTATTTATGATCAGACAAGGGGAGCCAAGAGGAAATTGACTGTAGAAAAGTTAAGTGGGCACTTAAATACTAAGATGGAGAGAAAAATCAATTCTGCACCAACATTACTAAGGAAGAAAACAGAAAAGCTGATACGATGGGTCATCTAAAGAGTCTTTGGGCAGAGCAAACCTCCATTGAAAGTGAAGATCAAAATCTTTAGAAGAGAGGAAATGAAGTGACTGAATTTTGTCCAGAGAAAGAAATGGAGTCTCTTGGAAGATTATTATTTAGATCAAGAAGAGAAAGTTCTGAAGGAAATGGTACAAGCAAAGAGCAGAAGACTTTCAGAAAGCAAGTCCAAGACCTTAAAGCAAAGCTGGAAAGAAATCATTTGTTCTTCTCAAAGCCAATCTAACTTCCTTGAATTGAAAGCTCCTGATCATTGGTTGGAGGCCCAAAGAAACCTCTTCATCTCCAGACTGAGCAGGCATGAGACAAGGAACAAAGGAAACTGACTAAAATTGAGTTTCCAGAAGTGGCTCCTCACACATCTGATGGTCCAGATGGTGTGGTTTTTCAGGGAGAACTTGCACCCCCTACCTCTGGAAATGGGGTGCTGTTTCCGCTGAGATAGGAGATTCTCACCACCTTCCCATCAGACCTTCTCCTTGGTTGGCAGGCTTTCCCAAATCTATTTCTAGTAGACTCAAGTGGGGGGCACAAGGCAAGAAGATGTCCCCTTCCTCCATGCATTAGTCAGAGCTCTCCAGAGAAACAGAAGCAGTGGGAGACACATTCCTATATAAAGAGATGTATTTCAAGGAACTGGCTCACTTGAGCATGGGGACTGGAGAGTCCACAATCTGGAGGGTAGGCTGGCAGACTGCAAAGTCTCAGGCAAGGGCTGAGGCTGCAGACCAATCCACTAGCAGACTTTCTTCTTCCTCAAAGAATCCTCAGTTTTGCAACTCAGACCCTTTAGCTGATTGGATAAAGCACCTACATTATCAAGGACAATTTCCTTTATTTAATATAATAATTTATAATAATAGAATTTAATATAAATATAACTTATTGCCTACATTATACATAGCTATAAAATATCTTTACAGCAACACCTAGGTTAGGGTTTGGTTGACTAACTGGGTACAGCAGCCTAATCAGGTTGACACATAAAGCTAACCATTATACTCCCTCTGCTCCAGGAAGACTGGAAGAACCCCTCTGAGATGCTTCCCATCAAGAAGTTATTGTTTTCCTTATCATTCTTTGTTTTGTTTTGTTCTGGTACCAGGGATTGAATTTGGAACCTTGTGCTTGCGAGGCAGGTGGCGGAACCACTGAGCTAAACCCCCAGCCTCTTCCTTATCAGTCTTAATGGGATAGAATTTCCCCTGGACATGCTCATTCTGAAAACAGAAGCATGCTGCCTTCTGGGCTTATTAAGCCTCCAAATGACCCTGTTACTCAAAATTCTGAAACATTGTAAGGATCTTAGGTCATTTCACTTATTCTTTCTTCAAATTTTTGATTTAGCTCTATATTTTATCAATTTAAAAACTTTGCAATTAAACAATTAAAACATTAAAAATGGGCAAAAGCTGGGCGTAGTGGCACATGCCTGTAATCCTAGCTCTCAGGAGGCTGAGGCAGGAGGATTGTTGTGAATTCAAGGCCAACCTGGGCTACATAGTGAGTTCAAGCCCAGCCTGAGCTACACAGTGGGACCTTATCTCAAAAAACTAAAAATAGAATGGGCAAAAGGTAAGGGAACAAAGAGATGGAGGGAGGAAGGACAAAGAAGTAGAAGGGGATGAAAAAAGAATTAAGATGTGTTACATACATGTACCAACTCCCTACATTGAATGGAATCATTAGGTACAGCAAACATGTACTAATAAAAACAAAACAAAACAAAACAAAAACAAAAAACTGGCACAAGATTAGAATAAATATCTCCAAAGAAGACTGTCTAGTAAGCAAAGGTGCTCAGTACCATTCACTGAACTTTAGGGAACTGCAAATAAAGGCCCCATTAAGATGACACATCTCCCTCAGTAGGATGGCTGTAACAAAAAAGATAGACAATAACAAGTGTTGGCTAGGATGTAGAAGTTCTAGAACTCTTACAGTTTGCTGGTGGGGTTGTATATTGGTGCAATCACTTTGGATAATAGTTTGGTAGTTCCTCAACATGTTAAACATAGAGTTATCATAAGACACAGCAATTTCATACCTAAGAGAAATAAAGACATACGAACACACAAAAACTTGTTCACAAATGTTCACAGCAGTATTATATACAATGGCTAAAAAGTGGCAGCCACTCAAATGTCCATCAGCTGATGAATGACTATAGAAAACATGATATAATTATATGCTTTGGTTTGGATCTGAAGTGACCCCAAAGCTCCATGTGTTAAAGGTTTGGTTCTCAGCATGATGCTATTGGAACGTGGTAGATACCTTTCAGTGGTGCTGCACCTACCTCACAAGAGCTAGGTCCTGAGGTCAATCCCTGGCACCAAAACAACAACAAAAAAAGAAGTTATAGGTCACTGGAGGGTATGCCCTCAGAGGGGATTGTGGGACGCAAGTCTCTTGTTCTTTCTTTTTTTCTCTCTTGTTCTTTCTGACTTTGCTTCCTAGCTGTTATTAGGTGAGCAGCTTCCTCCATTACATGCTCTTGTCATGAGGCACTGCCCCACCACAGGCCCAAAAGCACTGAGGTAAACCAACCATGGTCTGAAACCTCCAGAACAGTGAACCAAAATAAACTTTTCCTCTTTTTCAGTTGACTATCTCAGGCATTTTGTTACAGTAACACAAACCTAATACACTGTATGATGGAATGTTATTCATTAATAAATTGGAATAGGGCCAGGGATTTAGCTCAGTGGTTCTGCCGCCTGCCCCACAAGAGCAAGGACCTGAGTTCAATCCCAGGTACCAAAAAAAAAAAAAAATGGAAGGAAGTACTGGTACATATTACAACATGAACAAACCTAGAAAAGTTTAGGCTGAGTGAAAGAAGCCAGTCATAAAAGATAATGTATTGCATAATTCTATTTGTATGAAATGTCCAGAAAAGGCAAATTCATAGGCATAGAAAGCAGATTAGGGGGAAGCCAGCTGTGGTAGGACATGTCTGTAGCCCCACTACTCGAGAGGCTGAGGTGGGAGGGTCACTTGAGTGAGGCCTGGAGTTCAAGACCAGCCTGGGCTAGTGAGACCTCATCTCAAATAATTAAAAAGAAAGGAGACTAGTAGGATTGTCAGGTTTAGGGGAATGGAAAAAATGAGAGTAACTGCAAAAGATATAAGGATTTTTTGGGGGGATGATTAAAAGTGTTCTGAAATTAGATAGCAGTGATGGTTGCACCTCTGTGAATGTCTTGAAACACTGAATTTTGCATTTCAAAAAGATTAATTTTATAGAGTGTGAATTATAACTCACTAAAATTATTAAAAATACTTTTATGCGAGTGGTTTTACTTTTCTTCAAATTACATCTTTAGGAGTCTAATGTTCTTTTTCCTGAAAAAGAAATTTGCATCTTGATATAAACTTCCCTTTTAGTAGAGATGTTTTTCTCATATTACATTCTCTAGAAAATGTAAGTAGTAAATTTGAATTTGATGAGCCTGTCTACTATTCCTTAAACAGTATACATCTATGAGCTGTTTATTCACCACAAACTTTTGAAACAGCTTTGTGTCGATGGTTCTATGTACCATAGTTATAGGAGAAACATGAAAATTACTTATTGGGTTTTTGGTCTCAATCATTTTTAGGTGATTAAACAAACAGGTGGCTGGGGCTGGGAATCAGGACTGTGTGTTCACATCTCTCACCAGTCAATCCACACTCCTTTGATCGTATATACAGTGAGATTCAAAACAAGCCAATAGCCAGGTGTGATAGCACACGCCTGTAATCCCAGGACTCCGGAGGCTGAGACAGAAGGATTGCTAAGAGTTACATACATAGTGAGACCCTATCTCAAACAAACAAACAAACAAACAAACAAAATCGAAACAAGTCAGTGGTGATCATCATGGCTTTGGGGGCCTATGACTCCCAGGAATTGCATACAAAATGTTGTGACAAGTGTAAGTACTCTCAACAGGTCCAAAAGTTTTATTAGTACCTCAAAGAGAATCACTGGCCAACATTTCGTACACACACACCAAGACTGGATACACTTAGATTCAGTACCTGTGTCTATGGTTTTAGTTTGCTTAGAGTCTTTTCCCCTTTTGCCTGTCCTAGTAGTGGGAGAGAGCCTTTTCCCTGAACTCTACGGTGCTGTTGAAGAATCTTCCCTTGTCATCTGGTTGCTAAATTAGGAAAATGAAATTTAGGAGATGATTGCACCTTTCCTTGGTCTACCCTTTCCATGAAGGACGCCCAATTGTTCTTTTGGGAGAAGGGAGCAGGGGGAGCTGGGGAGAGGCCAGGAGACCCCAAGATCCAGGCCAGCTTCCCTCTCTTTCACCCTTCATTCCCTCCCTCCCTCCCATCACTGCAAAGGAATAAGAAATTTTAGCCAGGCAAAGGTAGGATGGAAAGGACCAGGGCCCAGAGAGTTCCTTAAAGGCACAGGGATGAAAAACAGTGTGGTTTGGGAGAACTGGCTCCTGGGGCTGCTAAGAGGGGATGAGCTCAGTGGCTAATAGGATTGGCCATGGCCAATCACTAGCAGGACACGCACTGCACGAAGGGCTGAAGCACAGGGGTGGCTCGAGGTCAAGATTAGAGGGGCCCAGGAGTGAGAGAAGGAAGCTTAAGGAGCCAGGTTGTGCAGCCAGGACTGGGATGCTGAGCAGGTTGCCGGGCGAAGAATGAAGATTTAACCCTGCCTTCGACCGAGGATGGAAGACCTGCCCCTCTCCTCCGGGTACCCCGCTCTCCCCACCCCCTCACCCAGCTGTTTGCAGGGTTTCTTGGAGACCCTGGGCCAAGACCACCTGGGGATCAAGATGACTTGACCAGGAACTGAGGGTCAGAGCAGATCAGTCTGGAAGGGAGGAAATTGGAGAAAGAAGATGACTTTCCCTAGGATCTGTGCGGCACACTTTGCCTCCCCCACCAGGACCCCACTTGGTAGCACCCTTCTGATCCCCTTATCTCTAAGTCGCTCAGGGAAATAGCCTCCTGGGAGAGCCTTCTCCGAGGTGCTGTTCTGACTGCCCAGAAGCCATGAGCCCCGCAACTCCGGTAAGGAAGAGTCCTCCCTTCGGGAGGAGGAAGGGCTGCAGGGAGGGGGGCCCTGCCGAAGTAGGGGTTGGAACATTTTAGGCTCTGGTAGCCCCCTATCTTTGAATGATATCCTGTGTCTGCTCTCATGCAAGTGGGGGTTTGGGGTTCAGCTATTCAAATAAAGATCCTGGAGGACAAACCCAGGTGACAGATATGGAGACACCCTTCCTTCGAAGCCCAGTAGAACAACCTCCAATACTCCCTCCACACCGCACTGGGGGGCTGAACCCAGGGCCTTCACACTGAGCTACATCCCCAACCTTTAAAAAAAAAAAGACAAAATGGGTTTTTTTGTTTTTGTTTTTTTAGACAGGGTCTCTCAATGTAGTTCAGGCTGGCCTCGAACTGAAAGTGATCTTCCTGCCTCAGCCTCTCAAGTGCTGCGATTTTAATTTTTTTTTTTAATTTTAAATTCTAAGATAGTGTCTCGCTAAATCACTAAGTTGTCCAGGCTGGCCTTGAACTTGCAGTCTTGCGGTTTTATTCTTGAAAATGCTACGGCTTTATCACTTGCCAGTCCTCGCGCTCTCCCCAACTCTGGATTCTGTTTCTAAACACCCGGGAGACCCTTCAACTTTCTGACCCGTGCTCATATGGAGCCCATATGGAGCTGGGTTTATGCTTGGAGACTGCTACTCATCCTCGGAGCCCCCCTTCCTGTGTACCTGAAGCTACAGCAACATCCCACTGCAGCTTTCTCTGCGGACCCCCTCCCCCACTGAGGGCCGAACCCAGGATCATTGCCCTGAGCTACATCTCCAGCCCTTGTATTTTCCATTTTGAGACAGGTTCTCACTAAGTCACTAAGTTTTGCTCAGGTTGGGCTCGAACTTGTGGTCCTTCCACCTCAGCCTGCCAGAGTGGTGGATTAAGGCGTGCACCACTACACCCTGTTTCTTCGAGATGTCTTAATGGCCTTGTCCTTGGTCACGCATAAGATACAGTTTGTGTGCGACTCTACCTCCCTTTTGGGCACGGCCACTGTGTCTTCTTTTTCGTTTTTTACTATTTTGTTTTCTTGAAAGCGAGGACCCGAGCCTCAAATACCTAAGAAAAAGTATTTTATGATAGAGGCTGCATGTGTAGCTCAGTGGTAGAATCCTTGCCTAGCGTGTTCAACGCCCTGGGTTCGATCCCCAGCTCCCCAACAAAACAAAAGTATCATCATAAATGAATGAACAACTATCTTAATAGAAAAATAAACTAGGTGTGGTGGTGCATACCTGTACAGCCAGCTTCCCAGTTGGAGGACGCAGGAAGATCGCTTGAGGCTACTGGGCAACATAACAAGACCACCACCTGGAGGCAGGGATGGGGGTAGAAAAGAAAGAAAGAAAATTGCAGGTGTGGCCTCTCAAGTGCTCACGGGTCAGCACAGGGCTATCACCCTGGAGAGCTACTCCATCCAAGTTTAGGGCTGAAGACTACAATTCCCATTATGCCTCGGTCTTTGTAGCTCCTCCTTGTACCACGCCCCCTCCAGGGGGTGGGAGGGCGGGGCCCTAGGGCAGCTAGGCCCGGGGCGCTGCCTGGGGAATGAAATGCCCTAGGCTCTCTGGGGCACGAAGCGCAGGCGCGCACAAAGGGTTGGGTGGCAGCTGCATCGGGTAGCAGGGCGTTTTGGCAGCACCATCCGCAACAGGTGTAGACAGGTGGGTGATCAAGGGGCGGCGGGGGGGGCCAGAGGGGAGTTTGCACCTGGTCCTCTTTTCTGATCTGTGCCAGAGCTTAGAGAGGAGTGGGGAGCTGCAGGAGAAACAGAGACAAGGCCAGATCCTCCACACAGGTGTGCCAGCTCTTGTTACGCAGCAACAGGCGTAAGCAGATGGGGGAGGGGAAGAGGCACCTGCTCAAAAATAAGTCGCCCTCAGGAAGAGAGGGCACCTGGATTCCAGTCCAAGCTCCATCGCATACATGGAGGAGTCCTTTGCTGTCTCTCAATTTGTCCACCTGTAAAATAGGTGCAAAGATACCGACTTAACAGGGTTATAGTGGGGCCAAAGTGAGTTATTAGTTTGTGCAGTGACTCCCAAACTTTACTGCACACTGGAAACACCTGGGGTCTTTACGACTAGCAGTACTTGCCTCACACCTTCACACATTATGATTAGCCCGTGTTCTCATGGCTCCTACTAGTACAGTGGTGAGAGGCCGGGACTGCTAGGTGTGGACCCAGGCTCCAGAGCTTGCTAACCAAGTGGGTCTGAGAAAGAGGCTGGCCCTCTCCAGGCCCTAGCTTAGTCATCTCTAAAACTGGAATAATAGCAAAGATTGTTAAGAGGTTTAAATAAGCTAATAAGTGAAAGCAGAGGAGTATACCTGACACATAGTGTTCAATCAGTCATAAGTGCTGTTAAGTTATTATTTTATGCACTTTGTAAATGGCTCCTGTGTGGTCCAAATGTAAAGGAGGCTTTTGTTAGTCATAGTGGTCCCTCATTCCTTGTCATGATTCTGATGTTCTGTGTTGCCACCATTTCAAAATCCCATTTTCTAACATTGTATGAGTTTTAAGAGTTCCTCACCCCAGCCTCTGCTTGCTTCATAGACACCCATCTACCTGCCTCATGACACACTCAGTTTCACACACTCTGAGGCCAGTTGAGAGGTGCAAGGAGAAGGGAGTCCACCACGGTTCTGGGGCTGAGACTGGAATCCAGGCTTCTGACCCCAACCCCCACGGCATCCCAGAGGGTGGCTGCCCTGCTGACCCTACCGGACAGAGCTCCCATTCACTGGGGAGCTGAGGATGGGGAGGAGATGGAGGCTGCCCGGCCCTTGTTGTTTACTAACACTGCCTTAAGCATTTCCTGGGTGTCTCCCCAGGGAGGATGGGCTGGGGGGCTTCTCTCCAGGGAGCTGCTCTAGAGCTGCCAATGAGACCTGTGTCCTGGCTCCGCTGACAGGTCCCGCCTGCTTCCACCCTGGAAAGTCCTTTTGAAGAAATGGCCCTGGTGAGGGGCGGCTGGCTGTGGAGACAGAGTGAGTGACCTGGGCCATGCCTTTGTCTGTCCTGTACCTTATCCCGGGGCAGGGGTGTGGGGAGTGGTGTGTTAGGCCTGCAATAGTGAATCCTCTCCCAAGAAATCAGAACCTTCTAGCTTCTCCTTCTTTGTCTGTGATTTTCCATCTGCCCAGTGTCCTTCCCATTCCTGAGTGCTTGGCAAGCCTCTACTTAACTCTTCAAGACAGTGTCCAGTGTCCCCTTCTTTGATGAGTATTCTCCAGCTTTTCCTCTAAACCCCCCTCCTTCCCCTGTAGCACCAAGCTGGGTCGCTCTTCAGTTCCCACAATGACCTGTAGTAACTGTCATTACCTGTGAGTCTTCTCACTCCCTAACTCGATACTGGGCCAATGCTGTGGGCTTCCAGGGCAGGGTCTGGGGTTTAACTCTGTACGTGTCCATAGCACCCCAATCCAGCGCTAGACACAGAACAAGGCCCCAGAACAAAATGAAAATCATTCTGCTTGGGAGTCCATAAAGCTCTAAAAAGCCCTCTTAAGCCTTTCCCCTTTCCTGTTAGGATTCCAGTTGCAAAATGTCTGAAGCTATAGTGGTCTGAGTCTTCCAGAGTCACAAACTGAACAATCGCTATCTTGGGACCTCTGGGACCAGGAGCTCCCTTGCCTCATGCCTCCTGTCCATTAAGTTCAGCAAACCTGAACACAGGTCCTGCTAGGTTTTAGGAACTGTGTAGGGAGTTGCAGAACCCCAATCTGGTGGAGGTGGCAGAATGACAGAAATGACTGTCACACAAGCCAGAGATAGATGAGACAGGGGCTCAGAGTAGAGAGAGATCTTTGCCCTTGAAGAGACCTGGGACTTGGCCTTAGGCACTTCCAAACAATGAGTTTGATCATTCATTTACTGTTTAACACATTTATTGAGCCTCTACTATGTGTCAGGCTAGTGGGAGGCAGGGAGTAAGACAGAAAGAAGCTCTGCCCTCATTTCAGGAGATAGATAGACAAAGAAGTTATAATACTGAAGGCCAGGGCCACAGAGCTCTGGGAGCCCAGGCTCTGTGATCCGCCTGCCTTGTGGGTCTGGACTGTCATGCAGGCTCCATCCTCCGCCGCTGGAAGCGGAACTGGTTCGCCCTGTGGCTGGATGGAACTCTGGGCTACTACCATGATGAGACGGCACAGGATGAGGAAGACCGCGTGCTCATCCACTTCAATGTCCGTGACATAAAAGTCGGCCAGGAGTGTCATGGTGAGCAGAAGCCCTTCTGTGGCACTGGGACCACAGGCAGGGTTCTCCCATTGTGTCTGAGAATAGCTGCAAATGGGAGGCTCTTGCAGCTTTCCGGGAGCTTCTCAGACACTACTTCTGGGACTTTGTGAAGTCCAGTTGAGTTAGGTCTGAATTAAGAAACCCGTCCTTTGTTGAATTTCTACACTGTACTGTGTTGTGGAGGTAAGTCAGGTGAACTGGCATTAAGAACTGATGAACATGAAATAAAGAAGCTAAAAGAAGTGACTGTCCCAGAGTTACACAGCACATTTCCAAATTCTTCAACCAAGGCTCAGCCCACAATTATAACAGGGTAACAGAGAGATGTACCCAAGAAGCCAGTAACGTAAAAAAGTTGAGCACATATAAAGAGTAGAGCAGAATCCCCAAAAAATACGTGGAATCAGAAAATTAGCAACGACCAGTAAACAGGACCCAGAGAAGTCAGTTCCTGGTCTTGTTCCTAATTTACCAGCAGGACCCAGCGCCCTTGGAAACCTCATATATGTGTGTTTGCTTCCAGATGTGCAGCCCCCAGAGGGCCGGAGCCGTGATGGCCTGCTGACTGTGAACCTAAGGGAGGGTTCCAAACTGTTCCTGTGCGCAGAGACCCGGGATGATGCTGTGTGAGTGGCTCCCAGGAAAGGATGGATAGGCTCTTGGGGAACACAAGCAGATGGCCCCTCCTCATTGAGTCTTCCAGGTCCCTGTTGGTAGGAGTAGGGGATAAAGACCAGTCAGGGAGGTTGTATCATGGAGACTGGGTGGAGATTGGCTCCTGGCAATTGGCGTGGTACACAGTGAGCTCTTCATGTGATCTGTGATGAGCTCAGAGTGTAGAGGCAGAGGGGTGCACAGTGCCTGCAATGTGTGGAGTTAGAAGAGGTTAGTGATGACCAGTGAACAGGACTGGCCAGATTCGGGTATTCGGCAGCCTCTGAGGTGAGTCTTCTCCTCGATGGTATGGAGGTGCAGCCAGCTGCATCCTCAAAAGACTTTCCCCCCGGCTCCCTCTAAGCAGATGCCCTGGAAGGGGGACTTGGATCCTAGGGGTAGACTTGAACCTACCTACAGAGGCAGCTGTCTGTGCCCCATATCAGGGCAAACCAAACTTGGAGTCTGGGACAGGTGTCATCTGCTCCCCCACATTCCTTCCCTTCCTACTCTCAGATTGAGGTCCTTGGCCTTTGTGCTGGAGGACAGTGAAAGAGAGGGATGTGTGGGAGCGGGGGAAGCTGAGCTCTAGGCAGACAGCACAGAGCCGCCTTGTCCACCCCAGCCAGATGCCATGGCAACCAACAAAGGCCTGATTGTCCATTATCCACTGGACATTCCTGGGGCTTTGGGGTCAGAGCTTTGGGGAACTGTGCGGGAAGGATTGGGATGGGGAGATGGGCTGCAGCTAGAGAACCTGCCCAGGCTTATTAGTTAGAGTGGGGAATCCCCTAAGAGACCCCCAGCCCAACTGTCCACTGTGTAGATGGGGAAACTGGAGCTTCTAAAGAGAAAAAGACTATAGACTAGAGTGAATTAGCCTAACCCAGGGTCCATCCATGTGACAGGGGCAGGGGAGCAGTTGCTTTTGTCTACCTGAGAGAGTTGGAAGGATCTTCCCCTTCACAAGAGAATGGGACTAAAGCCTGGTTTGGGGAGGAATATCTAGAATGTGAGAGCCACTTTCCCTTCCCCCAGATTCCCTCCTAATGGTCTGGTGGGGTTTGCTTTGCAGAGCATGGAAGACAGCGCTGCTGGAGGCAAATGCCACCCCGGTGAGCCCCCTTCCTCCCCTTCCTCCCAGCTCCCATGTGCCATAGAATCATGGATGAGTCAGACTCGGTCTCCACCTGCCAGGAGCTCTTGACCTAGTAGGCATTGGCTTATACAGACTCAGACACCTTGAGTCCCATGTGGGAAAGGGAGAGGACAGCCAGCTGGTACTCTAAGGAGGGATGGAGAGAAGCTCCCTGAAGACTTGAAGGAGGTGGCATGAGGGCTAGGGAAAAGGAAATTTTATCAAGCAAATGTTACGTGCCAGGCATGGTAAAGGTGTAATTCTAGAACCATCCCATGAGGTTGTTCCCTCTCTGCAGAGAATGAGGCTGAGGTTCATTCATCCATACAACAATATTTACCAAGTCCCTACTATGTGCCAGGCTCTCTGCCAAGGTCCAGGGATCAGAAGTAAACCAAGAGGATATGGGCTCTTGCACTCTGGACTCGACTCAGCCCAGTGAGGAGCTAGTGATTCCATTTCAACAGTGGTAACAGCTCTAACAGAGATGTGCAGTGTGCGACTCCATTGGTGGCCTGATCCAGGAGGAAGTTCAGATGAGGCTTAAGCTGAGACTTGAAGCACAAACAGAAATTGGGTAAAGGTGGTAGGGATGTGGTGAAAGGAACAGTTTTGCAGGCAAAGGGATCAGCATGTGCAAAGGCCCTGAGAGGGGTTAAGGTGTTGGCTGGTTGAGGAGCAGAAGAAATACAGGGTGGCTGGAGTGGCTGGAGCTCAGGGAGTGAGGGGCAATGAGGAAGAAATGTTGACAGGATCAGGCCTTGGGCTCATGTTAAAGATGTTGGTTTTTCCTAAGAGCACCAGGAAGGCTTTGAAAGTTTAAGCAAAGAGATGCCATGATCAGATTAGATCAGGTTTGTATTTTTAAAAAGACAGACTGATAGGTAGGAAATGGATTGTAAAGAGCAAGAGTGGACACCCTGGGACCAGTTAGGAGACTAGGACAGTGTCTTTGGAACAGGCTGCAGGTCTGGGCTGAGGCCTTGGTAGTAGAAATAGGTTGAGGGTTGATGGAGGTGTGGGTTTGAAGAGCTGCCAAGGAGGCCTAGCATGGCCTCAACCCTGCCTGCCACATTCCAGAACCTCTGGCTGCTCCTTCTATCTGTGGCACAGTGGAGCCTCCTCTCATCTGGAGGGAAAGTCCACTGTGAAACAGTGGAGGAGACTGGGATGCGTTTAGAAACCCCCTTGGGCCTCCACCTGCTGAGGGCCAGGCACTGTGTGAGCACCTAGTTACATCATTTCATCCTCCAGCAACCCTGGCAGGGGAAGGGCTGGGGATTGGTATTATTTTATGGATAAGGAAGCTGAGGCTCAGAGAACGGACTTGTCCAAAGGCTCATAGTGCTAAGCCAGGGGGAAAGCCTGAATTAGAGCCTAGGTCAGCGAGGTTTTGAGAGGAAGCCATCATCTGTAAAAGGACCTATGTGAGCAGAGGCAGGGAAGTGCGTGTGTGTGTGTGTGTGCGTGCGTGCGTGCATGCGTGGGTACGTGAGTGGTGGCATGCATGGGTCTAAGGGCCCCGTGCATAGCCTGGCTGGAGGGTTTAGCATGGAGGGAATAACACAGGAGAAATGACCACTGAAGTCACCGGGGCCAGGGCCTCAAAGTCCAGTTGGAGAAACTGGACTTCTGAAGGTTGTGAGAGCCAGCAGGAAGGCTGATTCAGGCTTCCAGGGGGAGTGTGGGTTGGAGGAATCTGGGAGTGAGGAGACTGGAACAGCGGTCATGGCGGGAAGAGACCCAAGTTGGGCTCACCGAGCTTTGAACTCCAAAGCACCCTAGAGTGGGGCTGATGGGTTCCGTGAAGAGAGGCAGAAGGAAGGAGGTGAGAGCTGACCGTTCTGTATCTGTGACTCTGTGAAGCTGTCTTGTCCCTTTTCTGCCTGTCCACCCTCCTGCTGCTCTGCTGACTGCTTCTCTATAGCCTGCCTTCCTCTGCTACACACACACACACACACGCGCACACCCCTTTGGGGGAGCTGGGGCTTACTAGAACAGGTAGGGTTTTTTTTTGTTACTGGGGATCGAACTCCGGTCCTTGAGCTTTCGAGGGAGGCGGCGGAATCACTGAGCTAAATCCCTGGCCCTAGAACAGGTGTTTTTGTGCCTTTCTGTCTTTGTACCTGTGCCTGCCTGTGTCTCTGTGTTCACATCTGTATTTGTGAGCTTCTGTCCCTGTGCCCATGTGGGAGTGACCTGTGCTTTGTCCCTCCACAAGCTATAAGTTCATGTTCCTTTCTGGTAGAAGCTCCAGGAGGAGTCCCTGACCCTGGCTGTACCAGGGAACAGGGATCCCAGGCACACAGTCAGGGGCGAGCCTAGGGAATTGGTGATGGAAGGGGCCAGGAGGATGGGAGGACAGATCAGGCCTACCCTGTTCTCTCTCCTTGGAGACTGGGAGACCAACTGCATGAAACAGGCCAGAGTGGGTTGGAAACAGGCTGCTGGCCCTTCCTCACTGTATAGCTTCGGCAGTCACCACCCCTCTCTGAGCCTTCCCACCTTACCATGGGCTGAAGAAGAGGACCCCAGCTCGCCCCAGCCCAGCAAGCAGAAGACACTGGTAGGGCCTGGTAAGAGCTCTGAGTCTCACCAGGTGTAGAGGGCCTCTGACACCTCCCTCCCTCCCCCTTCTTGGGTTTCTGTGGCTTGAGCAGGCCCCAGCTGGAGCCACCATCCCACCCAGGAGCCGCCGGGTTTGCCCCAAGGTCAGGTGTGTGACCCGCTCATGGAGCCCCTGTAAAGTTGAGAGGCGGATCTGGGTAAGTGCTGGCTCATCCCTCCCTGCCTCCGTTCTGGCCACCAGGATGAGCATTGAAAACATCTCAGTCACATCCCTCCTCTGCTCACAAACTTTCCATGGCCCTCTGTCAATCACAGGACACCAAACACAGCCTGGCTTTCAAGTCCTGGGCAATCTGGCTAGGCTCACCTGCCACCTCCCCTCATCCCTGTGCTGAAGCCATTCTGCTGTACCCTCTGCCCAGCTGCTCCAGCTCTCCCTCTTCCAGCCACTGCACACGTTGTTCTCTTCTGCTTCCTTCACTGCCAAACTGATGCTCCTCCTTGAAGGCCCATCTCACAGGCTACCACCTCCAGAGGGAGGGCTTCCCAGACCTTCAGGCACTCCCTCCCACAGCAGATGTCGCTATTGCTTAGCATTGTCTCTATTTGACCTGGTTTATTCCTATCTGTCTAGCCTCCCCTGAGACCTGGAACTTCCTCCAAGGCAAAGATCAGGTCTAATTAGCTCAGCCACTATGGATCCTGGCATGGGGATGGATACACAGTAGGTGTAAAATCAATGCTCAGTGATGGGGACAGTCTATTCTGACCTCCTCATCCTAGCACACAGGAATCTGGCACAAACAGGTCTCAGAAAATGTTCACTGAATGGAGGGGCAGAGGGAAAGACTGAAGAAAGGAAGGGAAAACCTTTGTATGGAATTACCATCACTCATTGTAATTTAGTCTAGTTCTTTCTCTCCCCAACCTAAATTTTTCTCAAAAGCAGGACTTGGGCCTGAATCTTTTCTCTGTCCCCAGTGCTGAACACAACGCCTGGCATGGGGAGGCTGGCAGGAGGGCTTGTATAACTGTGATCTTAGAGTCACCTGTGAACTCTTTCTTGCTCAGTGGTTCTCTCTGTGTTAGAACTGCTTAGGTAATAAATCAGCAACTGTTCACATCCTACCTCTTGATACTCAGATTTCATAGGTCTGGGGCCTATTGTTCTTTTAAAAAATTGTTTAAAATTGTTTAAAAATTGTTCTTGGTGGGCCAGGGATTTAGCTCAGTGGTTCCTCCCGAGTTCAATCCCTGGTACAAAAAAAAAAAAATTGTTATTGGTGATTTTAACATGCAGAACCACTGAACCTAGAAGCACGTGGCCCACTAGTTAGAGATGTGGTTCTGCTGGATTCTCACATTACCTTGGGAGAGAGTAGTATGGGAAAAAAAAAAAAACCTTGTCAGCAAGGAAAATGAAACTTTAACTTGATAAGTGTCACTCAGTTCCTCAGAGACAGGCCTAGGAGTTCCAGCCATCATTCTGAGGTTTTCCCATCCCTCAACCTAGAATACAAAGTTCATTTAAAGTGTTAATGTCAAAGTATAGGACTTAAAAGACTGTAACTCTAAGCACCCAGTAGTTTATCTGAGGAGGTTATTTACTTATGAGCCCCTCATTGGCCAACACTGTCCCATCGCACAGAAAGGGCAAGGACTTTAAAGAGGGAGAGGATCAGAGATCAAATCCTCAGGTTCTGTCCATGAGGTCTCTGGGGTGACCCTGCTAGTTGCCAGGTGATCTACATGAGTTTACTTTTGGGCCTCCCAGACCTGGAGGGTGGAAACAGGTGTCTCGGGGGGGGGGGGGTAATGAGGTGGTGTTTTCCACCCTCTCCAGGGCCTCATAAGGCCATGGCTCACTGCAGCTGCAGGGCAGGGAGAGGCTTTGGACTTAAACTTGAAAACATCATTGGATCTGAGTACTTAAATTCTTTTTTGTTTTGTTTTGTTTTGGTTTTTTTGGTGCCGGGGATTGAACTTGGGTCCTTGTGCTTGTGAGGCTGGAACCACTGAGCTAAATCCCCAGACTCGAGTACTTAAATTCTTCCATCCCCTTCTGTGTTTGTGGGATCCCAGAATCTGATCATACCAGCCAGCCTTACTAGATCACCATTGGGGGAGGCAGCATGGCAAGTGGAGTTACTTGAGATTGAGGACCAACACCATTACTTGTCTTGGTTTTCTGTATTGCCCAGGGACTGTTTTTCTCCCTAACTGGGATTGCAATCAACTCAAAGTTGGGCAAGTTCCAGTTTATCCCTGTAGTTGAGTCACTGTAGCCAAATTCAGTAAACATTTATTAGGCATCTGCCATATTCCAGTCAGGTCGATTGGACTTGGACGGGTCTCCTCTGCTGGGAGAAACAAATGCACACTCAGGGGCAAACAACACATTATTGTTGATCAGTGTTGTGAGGGAGGGCAGTCCAAGTATTGTGGGAGTCCAGAAAGGATGCCCACAGTGCCTGAGGTTTAAGAAGAGCAATACCTGAATTGATTCTGAAAGACAAATTGATAACTGAATAAGGAAAGGTAAGAAGGAGTCTCTCAAAGGGAAATGGCTTGGAGATGTAGTCGTGAGGTATGCTTAGAGAGCTAAGATTTGGACCATTGGTAGAAATCTAGTTGGGGAGCAAGGAGAGCAGAGAGTAAATTCCAGAGAAAGCACCGACCAATTTCTGAGCCTCAGTCCCAGCTGTGTGGTACTGCGGAGAGAATAATGCCTGGAGGTAACACATATGAACACCTCCCTCCAGACCTGGTACACAGTAGATGCTTGATAATAGTTACTAGAGTTACTTCCTATTCCCCATCCTTTTTTTCCCTTTCTGTCCTCCTCACCAGTTTATTTCCTTCCTGGGGCTTGACCTTATTCCTCTCCCTTGGTCTAGGAGAGTAATCAATTGGTTTCTCCAAGTCAGACCATTACACAGTTGCTAACAAATATTTGACTACCTATGAAGGAAAAGTGGGAGCCATGGAAAAATTTTCGAGGAAGAGCAGGGCAGCAGAAAGGGCATGACTTGAGAGGTGGATGAAAGAAAAAAAATTTTAGAAGGCAAGGCCCTTGGACCTTGTAGCGAGGCAGAGCCTTTCTCTGGAGCTCACTGGTGTCTGGGGACCCATTTCTAAACTCCAAGAGGAGGCTCTGTGGGGCAGGGGGCAGGGCGGGGAAAGGGAGTAGGGGACCAAACCCAGACCAGGGAGTTCTTGGGCAGCTGACCTGGTTGGATTCCCCAGGTGCGAGTCTACAGCCCATACCAGGACTACTACGAGGTGGTGCCCCCCAATGCACATGAGGCTACATACGTCCGCAGCTACTACGGGCCGCCCTATGCAGGTAAGCCCCAGCCTGCTCAGTCCGAGGCCTGCCTAGATCCAGCACCAGGCTCTGCCTATGACCCATCAATCGGGATCTGGCCTTAACCTTTGGGTGTTCCAGGTTTTCTAGAGCAGGGACTTCCCCAAACCCTTCCCTGTCCTGTGATTTGAAATAGCCCTCCCTACTCCGGATCTGACCCACCTCTCCAGGCCGGCCTCAACTCGCCGACAGCCTCGTGATACTGTTCCTGGGATGATAGCGACCCCTGGTGGTTAATTCGGGGACGGCAGCCTCCTTCCCACTCCACAAAGTTGTTTGTGAAAGCCCATCCCTCAGGTGCAGCTTGGTGATGCTTAGAGATCCTGGAGTTGCCCGCCACTCCGCCCTAGCCCCACGGTCCCAGTACGTTTGTGGCAGATACAGGACCTGGAAGCAGTGGGAGTGGAGCCCTTACCACGTCAAGGGCTCAGTTACTCCGATTGGGAAGCAGGAGAATAGGCTCATAGCCTTAACATTGGGTTGGGCTGCAGTCGTGCTGAATGGGAACAAAGATGAATCCATTCCCTCGGCTAAAGTCCCTGACCCACCCGGGCTCTCTGGGCTCTCCCCGCAGGTCCCGGCGTGACTCACGTGATAGTGCGGGAGGACCCCTGCTACAGCTCGGGCGCCCCGCTGGCCATGGGCATGCTGGCCGGGGCTGCCACTGGCGCTGCGCTGGGTTCACTCATGTGGTCACCCTGCTGGTTCTGAACCTTGGGTCTCCGAGCTCCAGTCCCTGCGCGTAAACTACTAGCCCCCTTTTCCTCTTGGACCCCACCATCACTCCCTATATCGTTTGACCCTCTCCTCTCTATTAGCCCCTTCTGGGCCTGAACCATCTCTCCCTTTCTTTCCTACTCGCCTCTCCCAACTCCTGAAGAAGCTGACATCTCAGGCACGAACATGGCTAGAAATCCTCCTGTCTACTGCCAGACAACCCAGAAATCCCTTATAGACACGTATGACTATATTTCCTCCAAACACACCAAGAGATGGCAAACAACTCCATTTGGCTTCAAATTCCCCGGGCGCTGGTGTGACAACATGAATAGGGCTCCCTGTTCTCTCCTGGGGGAATGCCAGGCCTGATGGGGGAAACAGGAGTAAACAAACACTAGACAAAGCTGCAGAGTTATCTGTCCTTTGACAAGGACGCCTAGGGGAAGGGAGCAAGGGAGGTAAGCTGGGAGTGCTGTTGTTGGCATGTCCAAAGAATTAAGGGGGAGCCCATTTGGGCTCGGGTGGGGTCAAATCATGGTGAGCTGCAGGCTGAGGCACCTGCCCGGTAAAGGGGAGATGTGAGCTTTTCATAGAGGGAAGTTTCATGACTGCACCTATAATGAGGATTTTGTCCATTTTGTTAGTACTGATGCATACCCTGACCTAAAACACCCTGAGTTTAGTTCCTTCCTTCCCACTAGCAGTTTCCTAGGCCCCTGTTCCCCCTGACAACAATTGAATTTAACAAGGAGGCTTCTGGTTGGGGAACAGGTGAGCTCTGTTTGGAATCTCCAGCCTTAGGAAGTTGCCTCCATCAGGAAATGCCTTTCTGATCTGCTGTGATTTTCACCATCTAGGGCTTTGTCTCTTCCTTAATTCTGGGGGAGATGGCAGTGTTCCCTTCTGGGACCTGACCCAATTCTGTACCAGCCTGGGAAGCCCCCATGCCATGTGTCTGCCTGCAGGTGGCCCTTCCAATCTCTTCCCCAATCCTGTCCCAGTCACCAGTAGAAATGCTAACTTACTTGCCCAGTGCCTGGTGTAGTCCACTAAAATTCCCCTGTTGACAGGGACTCTATTGGCTCAGCTGCAGAGATTAATAAAGATGTGATTGAGTCTAGAACTGGCTCTGGCTTGTTTGTTCCCCCAGGACACCGTTTTCCTGGGACACCTCTGTGACTCAGCATCTACTAGTATCTTCTTTGATATGAGATATGGATTCTGAGGTCAGGTTGGACTGGAGACAGAATGTATTCTGAGCAATTTGAGGCAAGTTACTTAACTTTTCTGGACCTTGTTTTCCCTACCCATTAGGTGGCAGGTTGAAGTTGACCAACCCTGAGGGCTCATGAGGAGAGGCTGTGTCGGGGTCTCTGTTGTCTAAGCTCATAGATAATGCAGGGAAGATCCTGCCTGCTTTCTGAGAGGCCTGTGGAATTGGGATCTTTCCCAGTGGGTCTCTATCCCAGAGTTGAGTCAATGAATTGTACTTACAGAGAGACCAGGAGAAAGAAACAGCCTGCCTCGGGCCTTTTGAAGCTATAAGTGACAGAAATTTCCTGCTCAAACTGATTTAAGTCAAAGAAGAGAAAACACTGGGATGCACAACTGCATACAACTGAATTGGGGCAGCTTCAAGGTCAGGAGGTGGAAATTCAGTTTCAGCCTTGAAGGATAAGTAGGCCTTCGGCCATATGAGAACAGAGGGAGGGCTTTATATGTAGAAAGAACTGATGGAAGAATCAGCACAAGCAAAGGCCTCACAGGCTGCGAGTGCCATGGAGTTCCAGAATGAGTCTCACATCATGGCAGGTTGCATGGTGAGGAGGGGTGGTAGGTGGGACTAGGTTATAGGGAACCCCATAGGCCAGGCTTATGAGCAGATGGCAGCCTGGGAAGCAGCAATCACATAGGCAAAAGCATAGGCATGAGTCCCTTCAAAAGCTCAAAGCATCCTGCTGTCAAAGGTCACACACCATGTGAGTCCAAAGGTCTGAACTATGTTCGGAGGACCCAGCAGATCAGACACAGTCCATGCTTTGGAACCTCAGCATGCTCATGAGGGACATCTCTGAGATGGCTCTGGGAATGGGCCTACTCAGAGGCTCACTCTCTAGGGCACAGTCTTGGGGCTTTTTCGGGGTTTATTTAGTATGTAGGAAGAGCCCAAGCCATCCAGATTCCTTCCCATGAACGTGGACCAAACAAGTATCAGGGAGCTGCCAGGCAAGGTGTTTGAGTTTGCTGGGCAGAGCAGCAGCATTCACATGGACTGGTCAGAGCTTTCCCTGCTTTATCTCAGAAGTCTTCACAATAACTACATAGCTAGGTGTTACTGTCCCTACATTACCTACAAAGAAACAGATATAGAAGAAAGTAAATTCTCCAAAGGCATGCATTTAAAAACAGATGAAACAAATAAAACACTAAAATGTCATACTTAAATCCAGACATGTTAATAATTAAGTGTATACAGAATGAAAGCATGGATGAAGACTGATTTTCAGAATGAATAAACAAGACCCAGCACTATGCTATTTATAAAGGATATATTGTACTTTAAAATACAAAGACAATAATAAGTTGAAAGTAGAAGGTTGGGTGGCATAAGCCTGTGTTCCCAGCTACTCGGGAATCTGAGGCAGGGGGATTGCTTGAGTTTGCAGCCAGCATAAGCAACACAGGGAGACACATCTCTTAAAACTTAAAAAAGGAGGGGGGGAGGAGTGTGGTTATGAGGAGGGTCTTGGGTGGAGGAGATGGGTCATTCAGGGCCATGGCTTTGGGGGGTATCGCTTGCTCCAGCTCTTCCCTCACTTTCTGCTTCCTGCCTGCCATGAGCAGCTTTCCTTTGCCATGCTCTTCTGCCATGTCATTTCTATTATGGAGCAAGCTGACCTGGACTGAAACCTGTGAAACTGTGAGCCAAAATAAACCTCTCCAAATTGCGTCAGATATTTTGTCCCAGCAGTGAAAAGCTAATAGAGAAAATTGGTACTGAAAGTGAAGTTGTTGCTGTAACTATACCTGACCGTACAGTTTGGAACCCTTTGGAACTGGTTTGTGAGAGGAGTTTGGAAAGGTTTGGAGAAGTGGGATAGAGAAGTCTTAGAATGCTGGAGAAAGATTGATGAGTGATTCTGGTGGGAGCTAGTAAGACCAGAATGCTGATAGGAATTTGGATAGTAAAGGCCAGGCTCATGAGGTTTCAGATGGGAAAGACTCTATTGGGAATTGGACTAGAGGCCATAGTGTTATATTCAGGCAAATAACTTGTCTACATTTTGCATATGTCCTAAGACTTTCTATGAGGCTGAATTTAAAGGTGGCAGACTAATTATCTGGTAGAGAAAATTTCATTCAGGCAATGGCATGGGTACTCTTGGCTGCTTTTAGCCAGATCTACAGTGAGAATCAGTAACAATAAGCAGAGCTATAAGATTTGAAAAATTTGCAGTTTGAGCAGAAAGGAAGCACGGGTAAAGTTGCAGCCACAGAAGGTGTAGTTACTAAGCAGATTAGTGCCATTACAAAGAAGCCAAGTATTTTGCACCAGAACAGTAGGAAAGCTGGCACCTCAGGAATTGGCCAGACCCCACCCATCACAGGGTTAAGGGTGAAAAGGGGTAAACTCTTCTGAAAAATTGGCTTTGAGAGTCCCAGAGCACCCTCCTCATTGAAGGGAGCCTAGTGAAGTGTATCCCTGTTCAGTTGCTCAGGCACTCAAGAGGCTGCTGCAGTCATTGTCCAAGGCTGGCAGTAGACCTTGGCATCACGCACATGGTGCTGATTTTGCAGGCATGCAGAATGCAAGAGCCCAGGCAATGAGGTGTGACAGTGTCACTTTCCTTGTCAGGAGATCTTAAGAAGGCACTCTTACAGGAGAATCTGTCAGAGTGAAGCTGAGCTATTTAGAGACCCTAGGAAGTTGGAGATTCCAGGAACATAGAACATCTGGAGGGGAAAGCTGCAGGAAGTGAGCAGAACCAGTCTGAGAGAGGCCATGTAGGCTACAACTGGGAAGGCCATGGGGCAGGGCTGCCTAAGCCATGTGGAGCATATATCTCACCATCACATACCCTGGGTACTGAACCTGGAGCTACAGGATTTAATGTTTGCAATGCTGGGGTTTGGTCTTATTTTGATCCTATTTCTTTCAGTTCTCCTATTCCTTTTTTTTTTTTTTTTTTTTTGGAATGGGAATGTTTGCCCTATGCTATTGTATGTTGCAAATATTTAACTATCTTTTTGATTTTTCTGGATAGGTTTTTTTTTTGGTATTGGGGATCAAACTCAGGACCTTGCGCTTGTGAGGCAGGCATGGTGCCACTGAGCTAAATCCCTGGCTGCTTTTTGATTTTTAAAAGGGTTGACAGTGAGTTTGCCTTGAGCCTCTCAGAGGAGACTTTGGACTTTTTTTTTTTGGTACCAGGGATCGAACTCAGGACCTTGAGCTTGCAAGACAGGCGGCAGCACAACTGAGCTAAATCCCCAGCCCTGGACTTGGGACTTTTGAGCAGTGCTAGAACTGTTAGGAAATTGGTGTCTCTTGCCAGGCATGGTAGCATATGCCTGAAATCCCAGTGCTCAAGAGGCTGAGGCAGAAGGATTGCCATGAGTTTGAGGCCAACCTGGGCTGCATAGTGAGCTCAAGCCCAGCTTGAATTACACAGCCAGACCCTGTCTCAAAAATGACAATGACAAAAAACAAATGAAATTGGTGACTCTTAGAGACAGACTAAATGAATTTTGCCTAATAATAAGATGGCCATGAGCCTTGAGAGACCAGAAGCAAAATGTTATGGTTTGATCTAAATGCCAGGTGTGGTGGTGCACACCTACAATTCCACCACTCAGGAAGCTGAGGGAGGAGGATTGCCTGGAGTTCAAGGACAGCCACAGCTACATAGTGAGCTTAAGGCCAGCCTAAACTACATAGCAAGGCCCTGTCTCAAAAAAAAAAAGTCTCTTTCAGATGTGGGGCTTTTGGAAGGTGACTGGATCATGGGAACACTACATCATTGGAGGATTGGTTCATTGATGACTTCATAGCTGAATGTGCTGTTAAGAAGAGAGGCCTGAGTGAAGGAGCTGGGTCATGACCTGGAAAGGTGTATTTTTGTCCCAGGCTCCTTCAGTTGTCTCTCTGGCTCTCTTCTCTCTTTTGCTTTCTGGCTACCTTGGGTTGTGCAGCTTTCCTCTGACTGGCCTTTCCACCATGCTGTGCCTGCTTTAGAGCCAGCCAACCATGGATCAAACTCCCTGAAAACATGCACCAAAATAAACCTTTTTTCCTTCAGTTGTGTATGTCCAGTACCTTGTCCCAGCAGTGACAGAGTGACTAATGCTTATATCTATAAATTAACAATAAAAAAAAAAATCTGAAAAGGAAATTACAAAAAATTCCATTTACAATACCATCAAAAAGCTTTGATGAACTACAACTATAAAACTCTTAAAACAAAAAATATGAGAAAATCTTCACGACAATGAATTTAGTAATGGTTTCTTGGTCATGACATCAAGAACTCAGGCAACAATGACAACTGAAAAGATGAAATGAACATGGTCAAAATTGTACCAAAGGACACGACTAAGAAAGTAAAAAGAACAACCCACAAAGCAGCAGAAAATATTTTAAAAATTCATTTATTTGTTAATGAATTAACATCTATACTACCTAAAGAAATCTAGCAACTCAAAAGCAAAACTAAAACCAAAACCAAAACCAAAACCAAATAATTCAGTTTATAAATTGGTAAAGGACTTGAATAGACATTTCACCAAAAAAGATATATAAATGGCCAATAAATACACGAAGAGATGTTTGACATCATTATTCATTAGGGGAATGCAAAGCAAAACCATAGTAAGATACAAAAATGAGATACCAATTTACACCTAGTAGGATGGCCACTGTAGAAAGAAAAGGGGGGGCGCTGGGGATGTAGCTGATTGGTAGTGTACTTGACTAGCTACTTAACAAGCAAACAATTAAATAAATAAATAAGGTTGCTGTAAATTAAACTGGAGCACCTATACAACACTGCTAGTGGAAATGTAAAGTGATGCAGCTACTGTGGAAAAGTTTTCAAAAAGTTAAACATAGGGCCAGGGATTTAGCTCAGTGGTTCCGCCACCTGTCTTGAAAGCACAAGGACCCAAGTTAGATCCCTGGCACCAAAAAAAAAAAAAGGTTTAACATAGAATTATATGATCTAGGACTGGGGATTTAGCTCAGTGGTTCTGTCACTTGCCTCGAAAGCGCAAGGACCTGAGTTCGATCCCCGGTACCAAAAAAAAAGTAAAAAATAAGCTAGGCACAAAAGGATAATTATTATGATTCTACTTATAGGCAAAAGAAACCATATTAGAGGTTACTGGGGCTAGGAAAGGAAGAAATGGTGATGGATATACAACATTGTGAATGTATTTAATGCCATTTAATTGTATACTTAAAATGGATAAAATAGTAAATTTTAGCTGGGCGTGGTGGAGAATGCCTGTAATCCCAGTATTCTGGGAGCTGAAGAGAAGGTGCAAGTTCAAGCCCAGCCTGGGTGACTCAGTGAGACCCTTTCTGAAAAAACAAACAAAAACAAACAAACAATGCTGGGATGTAGCTCAGTGAGAAGAAGGATTTGAGTTCAATCTCCAGTACTGAAGACAAAAAAAAAAGGTAAATTTTATGTTATCTTTTTTTGTTTTGTTTTCTTCTTGGTAGTGTGAGGGATTGAACCCAGGACTTGTGTTCTATGGAAGTGCTGTAAAAAAAAGTGTACTACCATGGAGCTAAACCTCTACCCCTAATGTTATATATAATGTTATATATTTTAACACAATAAAAATGTTAAAAAGAGGGTAAAGGAATAACTATGTAAATAAATCTGATGGGGTTGAGGGTATAGCTCAGTGGTAGAGCATATGGTTAGCATACTCAAGGCACTGGGTTCAAATCCCAGCACTCCTCCCTTAAAAAAGGTTTAAAAAAACAATAAATTTCACAATTTAGGTGAAATGGACATATTTCCACAAAGTGAATTCTTTTTTTAAAACTCCTGGCCCAGATGATGTCACTGCTTAATTCTAATCAAAGACAGAAAGAAAAGGTACTGTAATTTTACACATAATCTTTTAGAAATAGAGGAGTATTTCCACTTACTTTATGGTGAGCTTTAAGAACAATTTTATAACAATACAAAAACCTGACAAAGACATTACAAGAAAATTATGGGCTAATATCTTTTACCACAAACATAAACATCTTAATAAAATATTAGCAAATTAAATCCAGGTTTGTCTCAGGAATGAGGAGCTGGCAAGCAAAAATAAAACAACAGTGACAACAAAACCCAATATAACTTACCATATAAAACCAACAATGAATAAAAACCATATGATCGGGCTGGGGATTTAGCTCAGTGGTTCCGCCACCTGCCTCGCAAGCGCAAGGTCCCGAGTTTGATCCTCAGTACCAAAAAAAACCCAACCAAACAAACATATGATTAAATAGATGCAGAAAAAGTATTTCAAAAATTTGAGCATGCACTCACTTAAATAAGACCAAACAACTGCTTAGTAAAAATAGGAACAGATCCTCAATCTGATAGAGTGCATCTATTTAAAAAATGTTAAAAGATTGAAAAAATAGCTTGGGTACAGTGATGCCTTCCTGTAATTCCACCTACTCACAAGGCTGAGGCAGGAGGATTGCAAATTTGAGGTCAGCCTGGGAAACTTAGTCTCAAAATAAAAAACAAAGGGGATGGGGTACAGATGTAATGCAGTGCAAAGGACCTAGTTCAATACTCCTGTAACACACACACACACACACACACACACACACACACACACCCCAAAACAAGACAAAATAAAAAAACAACCAGAGGTCAACAGAAAATACTTGGAAAACTCCTATCCTAAAGTTCTTTATATATCTAATATGTCTATAAAAGTTATTGTAATCTACAATGGCCAATGTATCTAAAAGTGTACCTTGATTTAGCATAATTGTTTTTTATGTTCTATATGTTCTCTGGTCTGTTAGTCTGGCTGTCAATCTGTGTTTATGAAAATTAACTTGGTAAAGACTTAAAAATAAGTAAATAAATCTGAGACTGGCTGGCGAAAAAAAATAGATGTGTTATGTACATGTACCAACTCCCCACAATGAATGTAATCATTATGTATTACAAACATGTACTAAAAGATTTAAAAATGTCTCTATATTTTAAATAATTATACTTAAAGATATCTTTATATTTTTCTAAGACATATAAAGAACTCCTAAAACTCAATAAGAACACAAACAACCCAATTAAAATATGGCAGATATGAACAGACATATCACCAAATGGCAAATAAGCAAATGATAAGATGCTCAACATCAGTTGTCATTAGGATACTGCAAATTCAAACAAACAAACAAACAAACAATCTCACTATGTACCACTACATACCTATTAGAATGACTTAAATCCAAAAACAAATAAATAAAAAAACTGAGTAGCAAACACTGGTGACAATGGGGCAATAGAATTCTCATTCTTTGCTGGTTGGAATGCAAAATGGTACAGGCATATTGCAACAGCATGGCAGTTTCCTGTAAAGCTAAATATAGTTTTACCATTAGAATTCAGCAATCACACTCCTAGGTGTTACTCAGTTAATTGAAAACTTATATTCTTCTAAAAATCTTTATATGTGTGGCGCATGGTGGCACACACCTGTAATCCCAGCACTTTGGAAGCTGAGGCAGGAGGGCTGCTATGAGTTCAAGGCCATCCTGGGCTACATAGTGAGTTCAAGGCCAGCCTGAACTACATAGCAAGACTCTGTCTTAAAAAAAGAAAAAGGGGGTGTGTGTGCTGGGGATGTAGCTCAGTGGTGCCACAGCTGCCTGGCAAGCACAAGGTTCTGAGTTTGATATCCCCGTATGGGGGAGAGGGGGGAAATCATTATATGAATGTTTTATTCATAATCACTAAAAACTGGAAGCCACAAAGATAACCTTCAATTGGTGAATGAATAAACAGTGCATACAATGCAATATTCACTGGTAAAGAAAAATGAACTATCACTTCTTGGCCTTTTGGCTAAGATCAAGTGAAGAAAAATGAACTATCAACCCACAAAAAGATCTGGAAAAACCATAAATACATATTGCTAAGTGAAATAAGCAAGTTTTAAAAGGCTAAGCACTATGTTAATTCAATTACATGATATCCAAGAAAAGACAAAACTATGGAGGTAGTAAAAATAACAGTAGTTGCCAGGGTCTCACAGGGAGAAAGAATTGGTGATCCCCTATAACTGGGGATCAAACTCAGGACCTTGCACTTGTCAGGCTGGCACAGCGCCACTGAGCTAAATCCCTGGCCCTTGAATAGGTGATTTTTAAGGCAGTTCAACTATTCTGTATACTATAATAATGGATACATGACAATATGCTTTTGTGAAAACCCAAAGAACTTCATACCATAAAGGATGAATATATACATAGCTGTCTGTCTATCTAAAATTTAGACAGCTGGGTTTCCAAGGAAGGAATGCAAACTGCAATGAAAGTATTTACTTGTATTACAGACGTGTGAAAAGGTGGTGATCTAAGTAACTTTGGAAATGAGTAGTCTGTAAGACTAAAGGAACTGTACATAAGCACTGTACTCTAGTTGATAAAACTTATTTTCTGAGGTTCTTAGTTAACAGTCCTGACGTTATTCTACATGTATACTGGAACTGAGCAATTAAGTAAATTAATGGCAGATCACAGTAGCCAGGTTTCTCATTGGTGGAGTGGGAATTTACAGATAAGCAAAGGGAAGAGGCTAAAATGATACATGTGGTGATCTAGAGTTGGAGGCATCAGTGTGAACTTATACCTAGCTTAATATAGACACAGATAACTTTATATACATATATTACAGATGTGTATATACATTTGTTACAATACACAAATATTTCTTTCATCTGTCTTCTGTGTTAGGATAAAACACGGGGCTTCCCACGCCACACATATGTTCTACTACAGAGCTACATACTCCTCCATCTTGATATATATTAGTTTTTTGGTCTTTACAGACAGGGTTTCATTATGTAGTTCATGCTGGCCTTGAACTCACTATGTAGCCCAACCTGGCCTCGAACTCACAGTGATCCTCCTGCCTCAGCCTCCTCAGAGCCAGGATAACAGGTGTGTGCCACCATGGTTGCCTCCATCTTGATTTCTAATACCAATTGTCTGACTAAAGTAACCAGGGTTCTTTGGAGAAATGGCTGAATCTAGGAGTAAGGAAATAGCTGAAATGCACGCTGAGCATCCTGTAGTGCCATAAAGTAAGAAAGTGCTCTAAAACAAAACAAAAATGAAATCTGCACTGATGTCAAAGGGGCAAAAGAGTTCTCAATGGTCAAAGATGGATCAATTTGTGTAACAGAATAAAGTAGTAGTGGATTATAACACAAAGTATAAAATAAATATACACAAGTCCATTCTGGTATAAATTATTGAATAAATACATCAGAGAGAGTCAAAGACAAATCTCCCTTGCAGAATTCCAAATTCTCTATGGTCTTCCTTCCCCCAAACTGATAAACTGCAGTCTAATTATGAAAAAAAAAAATCAATTCCAATAGAGGAATATCCTACAAAATACCTGACCAGTCTTCTTCATGGTTAAGGTCATTAAAAGCAATGAGCATCTGAGAAACTGTCATAGCACAAAAGAGACTACATGTCACATGATAACCTGGATAAAATCCTGAAATGGGAAAAAAGACATAGATTAAAATTAAGGAGGGCTGAGGATGTAGCTCAGTGACGCCATGGCTGGCTGGCAAGCACAAGGTCCTGAGTTCGATCCCTGTTACCGAGAAGAAAAAGAAAACTAAGGAAATCTGAATAGAATACTGTCTTTTGTTAATAATGTGTCAATATTGGTTCTGTAACTGTAACAATTGTACCATGCCAGAGTAAGATTTTTTGGGGGAGGTAGTGGCACCAGAGATTAAACACAGTGCTTTTTTTTTTGTATAGGGAATCGAACTCAGGACCTTGTGCTTGCCAGGCAGGCACAGCACCACTGAGCTACATCCTCAGCCCTAAACACAGGGTTTTTTCACTAAGATACATCCCAAGGCCTTTTATAATTTTCAGATAGGGTCTCACTAAATCACTAACTTGCCTGGGCTGGGCTCAAACTCACAATTCTCCTGCTTCAGCCTCCCAGAGTTTTGGAATTATAGGTGTACAACTATAATTATAGGTGCACACCTGGCTCTAAGCTAAGATTTAGTAATAGGAAAAACTTGTGGTGGGAAGGAAAATAAAATCAACCAAGCAACTAACCAGAGTTGTATGACCCAGCAATTACAAACCTAGGTAGATCCCCAAAGGGGGGAAAAATGTCCACACAAATCTTGCTTGCAAATATTCACAGCAGCAATATTTATAATAGCTCAAGTGGAAACAAATCAAATATCTGTCAACTGATTAGTAAATAAAACTGTGGTATAACCATATAATAAAATAAAGTGATGATGCATGCTACTTCATGGATGAACCTTAAACATTATGCTCAGTGAAAGAAACTAGTCACAAAAGGCCATATATTGCATGATTTCATTTACATGAAATGTCCAGAATAGATCAAACTAATGATGGAAAGTAAATTAAGTAGTTGCCTAGGCTGGAGACAGTGATTAGAAAGGTTGGGAGAAAATCTAGTGACTGCTAATGGGTACAGGGCTTTTTTGAAGTGATAAAAAATATTTTGTTTACTTTTTTTTGCCAGGATCTTGGTAGGAAGATCAGGCTGGCCCTGGTTAGCCTCAAACTCATGGCAATCCTCCTGCCTCAGCCTCCTGAGTGCTAGAATTACAGATATGGGTCATCACACCCAGTATGGAGTGAAACTGACTGTGGTGAATGAAGGTGACACAATTCTAAATACACAAAAAACATTAAATTGTACACTTTAAACGAGTGAATTGTCTGCTATGTAAATTATATCTCATTACATCTGTTAAAAAATACAGCTAACATATAACTGCAGATAAAATGCTAAATGTTTTCCCCTAAAACTGGGAACAAGACAAGGATATCTGCTTTCATCACTTTTGTTTAGCGTTTTACTGGAGGCCTTAGCCAACAGAAAAAGAAAAACATTTAAAAAGCATAGGTTTGGAAAGGAAAAAGTAACATTGCCCCTACATGCTGATGATGTAATTGCTTATATAAAATACACTAAGGAATTAACTAAAAACTACTAGAACTAATGAATGAGTAAAGTAAGTTCAAGACAGTATGTAGCAATTAATTAACTGTAATGCCTATACCTGCAGCAAACAACTGGAAATTGAAATTAAAAAGAACAAAACATCAGTTCCTTTTGTTAGTTTAAAATGAAGCATAAACTATTTAGGAATAAATTTTCAACAGAGCCAGGGATTTAGCTCAGTGGTTCCGGCGCCCCTGAGTTCGATCCCTGGTACAAAAAAAAATTTTTTTTTCAACACAGGCATACAGTAGATACAGTGAAAATTATTAAACTGGGAAGTCAGGTGTGTGGTGGTACATGCGCTCTGGGAGGCTGATGCAGAAGGATCTCAAGTTTGAAGACAGCCTGGGTGACTAAGAGAGACCTGTCTCCAGAAAAAAAAAAAGAAAAAAAAAATAGGGCTGGTAATGTAGCTCAGGGAGAAGGCCCTGGGTTCAATCCTCAGTTTCCCCTTGAAATTACTAAACTGCTAGGAAAAATTAAAGACCTACATAAATGGAGAGATGTATCATGTGCTTGAAATACAATAATCAATATTGTTCAGGTGTTTATTTCTCTTATCCCTGGTCTTCTTTTAGATAAACTAATTAAATTTTATTACTAAATTTCCCCTTCTCTATTTGCAACTTTTCTGAAGCAATGTTTACTTAGCAGCTTTTCTGAGGTATGACAGATGCACAAATGCAGAATGTAACTTGCTAGCTTGTGACATATGTAAATACTGTCACAATCAGATAATACATGACCGTCACATCCAAGTTTTTTTTTTGTTTTGAGACAGGGTCTTGCTATGTCACTAAATTCCTCAGAGTGGGCTTGAACTTGAGATCCTCCTGCCTCAGCTTCCCAGAGAATTGGGATTACAGGAATGAGCTTTTAATGCTCATTTGGGTTTTTTCCCAGTCCTTAGCTAATACAAGTAAAGCTGCTAGGTACGCTGTACAAGTCCTTTTTTTTTTTTTTTTTTTTGGTACTGGGGTTCAAACTCTGGACCTTGTACTTGCGAGGCAGGCACAGTGCCACTGAGCTACATCCCCAGCCCTGCACAAGTCTTTGTATGGACACTCTTTTTCTTATGGGTACTTGGGCATAAGTACCCATATTATGGATAATGATTGGATTACAGAAGTCTGTATTTTACTGTTAGAAATTTCTGGACTCACCTGCCTCGCAAGCATAAGGTCTGGAGTTTGACGCCCAGTACCAAAAAAAAAAAAAAAAAAGGAAATTTCCACACTGTTTTCCCAAAATCTGATGGCAGCTAGCTTTAAGAATTTATTATTTCTGGGCCGGGGATTTAGCTCAGTGGTTCCACCGCCAGTTTTTATTATTTGTTCATTATTATTTATTATTTCTATTCTCACCAACCCTTGGTAGGGTTAGGGATTTTAATTTTAGCTTCTCTCTTGTGTGGAAAAGTATCTCATTGTGGCTTTAATTGCATTTCCTTAGTGACAATTTATATTTCATGTCCTTTCTTTTCCTAAGTGTCTATAAAATCTTTTGCCTGCTTTCCCCCTCTGCTTTTACTGGGGATTGAACTCTGGGCATTACATAACACTAGGAAAGCAACATTCTACCAGCGAACTACATCCCTAACCCTTTTATAAATTTTACTTTCAGACAGGGTCTCATTAAATTGCCCAGGCTGCTGGGCATGGTGGCATAGGCCTGTAATCCCAGCAGTTGGGAGGTTGAGGCAGGAGGATTATCACCAGTTCAGGGCCATCCTGGACTACATAGTGAGTTCAAGGCCACCCTGAACTACATAGCAAGACCCTATTTCAAAAAACAACAAAAAAAATTGTTCATGCTGAGGCTGGTCTAGAACTTGTGATCCTTTTGCTTTTATCTCCAGAGTAGCTGGAATTATAGATATGCATCACCACACCCGACCTTTGTCTGCTTTTTACTAGATTATTTTTCTATCAAATTATGAGACTTTTGTCTGCTTTTTACTAGACTGTTTTTCTATCAAATTATGAGTTCTTTATAATATTTTAAAATCTAGCTCTTTATCAAACATTTTCAGTCTATGGCTTTTCTTTTCTTTTGGTACTGGGGCTTGAAATTGGGACCTTGTGCTTGTGAGGCAGGCAGGGGAACCACTGAACTAAATCCCCGGCCCTTTCTTTTTGAGACAGGGTCTTGCTACATAGTTCACGCCAGTCTTGAACTCACTACGTAACCCTGGCTGGCCTTGAACTCTCAGTGATCCTCTTGAGTGGTGGGATTACAGGCATGTGCCATCATGCCTAACCCTCCTTTTCTTGTGGGCTGTTCTACTGAGGACTTCAGTTCCTCCCTGGCTGGTTGCTGACTGAAGGATCCCTCTCAGCTCTTTGCCACATGGGCCTCTCTGTTGGCAGTTCTCAACACAGTAGGTTGCTGAATACAGATGTAAAGAGAAGGGAAGAAGACGAGAAGCCAGTCTTTCAGAATCTAATTGCTGAAGTGACATCATGTGTTCTATTCCTTAGGAGCAGGTCACTATACCTAGCCTATACTCAAGGGAAAGGGGCCACAGAAGGACATGCATTCTAGAAGGCAAGGATCAGGGGCTGGTGCAAAATTCTTTTTGCTTCCAGTACTTTAATTCTTCCTGTTTATCTTTCTGGAATTGCTACTGGATGTTTTCATTTACGCTATTACCCTCCCTTTCTGGTTCTTTTTGTTTTTTTGGTACCAAGGATTAAACTCAGGACTTTGTGCTTGCCAGACAGGCACGGCGCCACTGAACTACATCCCCAGCCTAAACTTTTCTCTTCTTTTTTTTTGGTACTGGGAATCAAACTCAGGGCCTTGCTCTTGCCAGACAGGCATTGTGCCTCTGAGGTACACCCTTGGACCTCTGATTCTCTTTTTTATTTTTATTTTTTTGGTACCGGGGATCGAACTTGGGACCTTGTGTTTGCAAGGCAGGCGGTGGAACCACTGAGCTAAATCCCCGGCCCTGATTCTCTTTCTTAAATTGAAAATTTTTTTGGCAGTACTGGAGATTGAACCCAAGGTTTTGTGCATGCTAGGCAAGCTCTATCACTGAACTACATTAGCCCTTTTTATTTTTTTGACAAAGAAGGTATTCAGTCTGGCTTCAAACTTGCAAATCTGTCTCAGACTCCAGAGTAGCTGGGATTACAGGTGTTTCAACTCTAAATCAAGGGAACCCACTCTGCTATTTATCTTATGTGTTCATTTCAATTATTATATTTTCACACTTAAGTTTTTGGTTATCTTGTGATTTTTTTTTTTTTTGAGACAGTGTCTCGCTATGTAGTTCAGGATGGCCTTGAACTCACAGCGATCCTCCTGCCTCAGACTCCCCAGTACTGGGATTACAGGCATGCACTACCACATCTGGCTCTATCTTGTGATTATTATTGTTCTATATTGTTAATATTTTCTCGTATGTCCTTAGTATTTATTATACCATCTTTAAATTACTGGCTTTCTTAAAGTATTTCTGCTTCAGAAGTATTCAGGGCCAGGGATTTAGCTCAGTGGTTTCGCCGCCTGCTGTACAAGCAAAAGGACCTGAGTTTGATCCCCGGTACCAAAAAGAAAAGAAAAGAAAAAAAAAAGGTGTATTCACTTTTCCTTTTGAGGCAGTTTTCAGGTATCCCCCTACACTGGTATATGAGTTTAAAATTTCCCTGGGGTCCAGGCTGTAAGTTGGGAAAGTACACAGGCTAACAGCCAAAGACTACACTGCCAATTTAAGGAAGGGAGGTGATAAAACTGGAGTGGAGTCCCAGGAACCATAAAACTATATGCTTGTAGCCCCATTCAATGTCATCTTCTAAGACCGCATCTTATTCCAAAGCTCTACCATTATTCTCATCAACCCACTAGACAGTTGTGCTGCCCTAAAATTATCCCTGTGGACACTTGTACCAGGATTCTGGTATGTGGCCTTCATTTCTACAGTATGGATGTCAGCTCTGCTTGACCTAAGGCAAGCGTTCTCCTTTTTTCTGTAAAGGTCAGACAGTGATTATGTTTTGGCTTTTCAGGCCATCACATCTATTGCAACTACTCAACTCTTATCGTTATAGTTCAAAAATATGGCTGATCTCCAATAAAATTTAATTTTGAAAACAGGTACAGTGGTACCTCAGTTCACAAACTCAATCCTCTCCACAATTCTGGTTGCAAACTGAACTGGATGAGAACCAAATCAAATTTTCCCATAAAGTCAACACTGAACCTAACCATTGAATTTGATTCGGTTCTTGTCCAACTTGCTTTGCAACCAGAATTGTGGAAAGAATCAAGTTTGTGAACCAAGGTACTACTGTATAGCAGGTTGTATTTGGTGGAAGGGCCACAGTTTTCCACCCGTCTCAAGGCAAAGGTATGGTTAGGAGTGAGGAGGCAACAGAACTTAAACTTGTCTTGGTGGAACATACCTGAAACCCAGCACTTTAGGAAGCTGAGGCAGGAGGACTGAGTTCAAGCCCAACCTGGGCAACTTAGCAAGACCTTGTTACAAAAACCAACCAACCTGGGGGGTGGGGAGGGGTATTGGCTCAGAAGGCCCTAAATGCAATCCCCAATATCACACACACACACCAAAAAAAACCCAAAAAACTTTTTTTTTTTCTGTACTGGGGATCAAACTCGGGTACTTGTGGGGCAGGTGGCGGGGTGGCGGAACCACTGAGCTAAATCCCTGGCCCTACTTTTCTTAATATAGTAATTCCACACAGGGACACAATTTAAATCATTGTACAAACATCATAGAGTATACTTAACACAAACCTAGATGGTATAGCCTACTACACACATAGTTGTATGGTATATACGTATGCTACCACCTATTTCTCCTACAGCAGTGATGGCAAACGTTTGAGAGACCGAGTGCCCAAACAACAATCCCAAACCAACTTATTTATCATGAAGCGCCAATACTGCAATTAAATCTGAAAATGGAGGTTTTAGTTTAGAAAACACAACTCATACACTTGGCTTGCATGCCAACAGAGAGGCCTCTGTGTCCCCACTGTGGCATGTATGCCATAGGGTCACCACTACCGTCCTAGAGCCATATGAATAAAATGGCACAAAATTTAATCAAGCATGAGAATATGCAATGAGATGTGATAAACATGGGATGTACGAGGTTGCTGCTAGAGTAACATGTCAGTTTTATAGTAACCTTTTTATTTTGTTTATTTTTTGGTAACGGGGATCAAAACCTTTTTATTTTTAATAATGATAAAAGTAAATAAACCAGAAACATAGTAAATCAAGTATTATGCATTGTACATAGTTGTGCTGTACTTTTATGGAAGCCCAGCAAGTCTGTAGCATCACCACAGACAAGTAAAGAATGTGTCATGTTACAATGTTATGGTATTACTAGCTGACAGGAATTTTTTTTAGCTGTTACAATCAGATGAGGACACCATCATATATATGGTCTATCATGAACAAAAATGTGAGTTATGTGGCTCATGACTGAATATCCTATTACTCCCTCTACCAGGCTCTTCTTCAAGTTTCAGCCACTCTTCCACTCTCCCAATAGGTGAAAAGAGTCTTCTGACTCCACAGGGTTTTTAAAACATCTGTTCATGTTTGTTATTTTTCTAAGTTCCATGTTCTCTTTGTAATTCTACAAAAGGAGGAAGAAGCATATGCTAATTCAACACCTTGGCAGAAAATGGAACCAAAGTCAGTGACTGTTTTCTTTCATGTTTTATTTATATATATTTTGGCAGCAAAACTATGTTTTGTTTTGTTTTTTTAATCTAGGCTATGAACACACTTCACTGCTTCAGTTGAAGAACTCCAAGCCAAATAAAAAGGCCAATATTAAAAGCAGCATACTGGTTACTTTCTTAAAGATACATAAAAAGAATCAAATGCAACAGTGCAGGAAGACAATTACCTCCTTTTCAGAAATCACAACTTCTTCCAAATAAAGAATGTGATTCATTTGCCATATTGAATCAATATTTATTTCAGGACATGCCATGTCAAAATAAAACAAAAGAGTCAATCCTTGCTTTTAACAGTAATATTGTATTATAAAAGCACTTTACAACTCCATCCCATCTTTGAGTATAAGTTACAGGTATGTGGGCTAATGATTATCTGAAAGCATTTCTCTCTTCAGATCCAAAATCCAAGTGCTCTCTGAGTATTACAAGGTGACAATAGTGAGAAGTGGAGGAAGAAGAAAGAGAAGTAAGGTTTCCCCAGTTAAGGGTTCTGTTGCAATGAGAACATGAAGAAGTATGAAGTTATTTCTGTTGTCTTTTCATCTTTATACTGTGTTAAGTAATGCTTACGACATAAATTCAGCAGGCTTTTTCTGAGCTTTAACTCGAGAAATTTTCTCCCTGCAAACAATGTATTTACAAATGTGTTTATTAACTTACACAGCAATCTCACAATAACTAGTTAAGATTAAAAGGGTGCACTCCTAGTATATTTTTGTTTGCAGTGTTTTAAGGGAAATACATATTGCCAGGGTGAAGTTCTAAACGGAGTCAACAAAACATCTAAAATTTGGGTTTAACAAAAAGCAAAGAAATAAATATCACCAAACCAAGATTAATTGTAGCTTAAATATAAAACTAAATCACTAGTTAATTAACCAAATATATCTAATAAAAAGCAAAACCAGCCTAGAAGACCCACATTTAAAAAATGCTAAAAAATAAGGCATAAATCTGCATAATATTGACTTATATTCCCATTCTTTCCTTTTCCTCTTCAATACTTGCTTTCCTGATCTCCCTCTGCAATGATGGCAAACCTTTTAGAGTTTTCAATGACACAAACAGCCTGTTATGGTGTGCGCACCATAAGTTCACCACCACTGCTCTAGGGGCTTATTTCCATCTTCAATTGATCTCAAATGTCCAAAGCAAGAGTATTTGCTATTTTACAAAGGTTCTTTGTTGGTAAGCTTTAGATATTGTCATTTTTTAAAGCTATAGTAGTTTCGACTGTGGTGCGAAACTTAAATTCTTCCACTAGTTCTTCTTAAAGAATCTGACTTTTACAAGGCCTTCCTTGCATAGCATTTAAAAGAAGAAAAAAGAAAACATAAGCAAAGTCTATTGCTTAATAAGATTAAAAAAAACAAACAGAATAACTGTCTGCACAATCTTAAAATCTTGGGAGAAACAGTTCATTAGAACTTTATGATTTTATCATGAAGAATTAACTGGTTACTTTTGTCTCCCAGAGTCTAATAAAACACATGTGAAAGGGTTGTTTTGGTCAGAAATACATTTTATATTCTACTTTTGAGTACTCAGTATGTTCATGAGGACTCATTTTTAAGATACAGCATAACCCTTTCCTCATTCAAACACTGCCCACCACGATAGCTAAATTTTGTTTTTTTTGTACCGGGGATCGAACTCGGGTTCTTGCGCTTGCGCAGCAGGCAGCGAAACCACTGAGCTAAATACCTGGCCGATAGCTAAGTTTTGACTCAAAGAAGGCTAAGTAATTTATATCAGTGCTCAAGAATAATTTTGGAAAAAAAAAGAATAATTTTGGACATCTTGGCCTATTGGTACTTGCAACCTTGCTTGTCTTGTGGTAGGGTAGGAATAGGAAATGAGGAAGAAGTGAGAGAAGTACTAAGAGATCAAATAAGTAGGCAAAAGCTGTGAACATACTGCTCCTTAACCAAGCCACACATACTGCTGACACTTCCATCATTTTAAAGTATGTTATCATAACATTAAAAAAGAAAAAATGTTAAGAAAATGTATCTAATCTTCAGTTATCACTGGAATCTTTTGGCTTTTTGTAAAATATAAATAACGAAGACACTGACTTTTTTGTGCTTGTGAAGCTAATAGATCATCTCCACGAGACAGGCAGCAATGATGAATTGCAATATGTTATTATTGAAGGGAAAAGGTTCAAGCCAATATTCACACTGCAGTCAATGAAAGAGTACAGGGGCGAAAGCAGTGAGCTTCTGGAGAAGGGCTGAAGATGCTATGGGGGATTAGCAGGAACAGCCTCCTTCGGTGACTGGTTGCTCTTGAGGCTTTTCCAGCTTTATGTCAATCACTGAAACAAAAGTTAAGGAGCCATGAACAAAGTATAATTCGGATTCTGCTGAGCTCTGTCAGCTCTTGGAAGCCCCTTATATTCCTATCAGACTTCAGAGTCTACACACTCACTATATTCTATATAGCTACCTCACCTTACAAAATGCTTAAGTGGCATAAACTCGTATATACAACAGGGATTCAAATAAGATACAAGCCCTATTCATGGGAATCTATTCTGAGGAAGTTATTCTATAGCATCAAAAAAAAAAACATATGAAGACAGTATTCCTTACAGAATTATCTATAATAAACATTGACAATAGCCTACAAGAAAGAGGAGTTCCAATAATGGGAAAACTTTAATAAATGATGGCACTTAAGAATACATTATGCCAGCAAAAGTAAAAAACTTTGGAAATACAATGGTCCTTTGGTTCACAAACTTGATTCTTTCCACGATTCTGGTCACAAACCAAGTTGGAAGAGAACCAAATCAAATTCAATCGTTAGGTTCAATGTTGACCTTATGGAGAAATTTGATTCAGTTCTCATCTAGTTTGGTTTGCAACCAGACTCATGGAGAGAACTGAGTTCATGAACCAAGCTACCACTATATAAAACATTAAGAACTAAGAAAAGGTGAATATAAAGTATTATAAACTCTATGGCTGCCTGCAAATGGAAAAATGCTAGAAGGTAAATACAAAACAGTAGAACATCAAAACTCAAAATCCTCAGAAATAATTATTAGATATGCCTCATTATGTACTGTTTCTGAAAGTGGAGGCCAAGATAATGCTCAATTCTGAGTTAGTTCTTGCCAATGCCAAGAAGAAAGCTCAAATGTTAGAAAAAGCATGAAAAGAAAATACGACATACTGTGGGGGAAAAGCCTACAGCTAATAGGACTCTGAAGGAAGTAGCAGGAGACTAGGATTTTAAGTTTTCTGTTCATTAAAAAGCAAGCAAGCAGGGCCAGGGATTTAGCTCAGTGGTTCTTCTGCCTGTCTCGAAAGAGCAAGGTCCTGAGTTCGATCCCTGGTATCAAAAAAAAAGCAAACAAGCAAACAAATAGTCACTGGTTATAGTGAATAGCAGGCTGCAAAGAGTGCACTTGGATAAGACCTCATTTGTTACCAAAACCTGTTTTTCTGCATACCCAAGCCATCAATTCCTGGCTGTGAAAGAAAATGGCACAATATTTCTCAGCCAACTAAATAGGTCTCTAAAGACTTGTATTAACAATAAATTTTCTAAAGAAATGAAAAGGATACTGTCTTCTCTGCTTCTGTCCTGTGTGCTTTCCATTCCAGGCAAAGCTGCTGCTACGCGTCGGAAGAGCTGTGGGAGAGATATGGCATGAAGGTGGATGACCACTGGGTGAAGAGTTAAAAGATACAGTTTTTGGGGTTACTCCTTAGGCATTAGCATCATTAAGGCATATTAAAACATGTATTCATTTTATAAGTGAATATCATGAAAGGCACAACAAATATAAAGAATGAATACAGACATAACTTCTGCTTTCCAACTGGTGAGACAAGACATGAACAAACAGCTGTGGAGTAAGCAGCAAAAATGTCACTTGAATCATAAAAATGAAGCACTACAGAAACTGAGAAAGGACAAATAGTTCATTTAGAAGAATAGTACAGTAGCATTTCTAACTTTCATAAAGGACTAGGCCTCAAACTCAGTGTATTACATACAGTGAAAAGCAGTTTAGTCAAAGTTACCCTTGATAATTACTTTGAAAAGCACTGTGTTACAGATTAGCATACGACCTCTCAAGTCCAACACAGCTGGTCTTTTCTCCATCATCTTAGCAAGTGGTTGGGTGTTTTAGGTACAATGTTATAAAAAATACCTTCAATAGGAGAAACACCCAATCCTGGTGAGATGAGAGGCATGTGGGAACAGATAGTGATGTAAGAAACAAAAGATTCATACTTCTTATAATGTGCTCAGTCATAGATATACACTTTTTGAGTACAATCAATTATTTCTCTCTTAGCATGTAGTGTAGAATTCCATAAGTTAAATGCTTATGTAATGTAGTAACTGCTAATTTAAGGCAGTATCTCAGGCTCTTCAGGGATACAGAAACAAAGAAAACAGTTTTTTAATTTAAGAGCCCTCAATCTGGCAAAGGAGATAGACACAAACAATTCCTTATGCAACAATGTGATGAGTTACTGTGAAACTAGGAAGTAGAAAACATGAGAATACAAATGTAAGAAAGCTTCAGGAGAGAGGGAAAAATCTTAAGGAGGTGATGTCCTTGTTGGGATTTACAGTCAGTTTTAAAATTTTATGTGGCTGAAAATCATCCTGCATAAAATATTCCATAAATGTTGCTTACGTAAATTGAGAAAGAACAGAATGAATGTAAAACCAGAAATAAGGAACTAGAACTGTATGTAAAATGTTTCGGGAAAGAAGTATACAGACGGAGCAAACTGTAAAATTTTGATTTGTTGGACAATAGCCTGAGAGGGTGGGAGTAAGAAAGATTGGAAAAAACTGTAATTTTTTAGATGCGCCAATGTTAGCCTCAGTATTTAACCCAAATCAGTGATTAGATTTGCATTATAGTGGGGCCGGGGATTTAGCTCAGTGGTTTCACCACCTGCTGCGCAAGCCCAAGGACCCGAGTTTAATCCCTGGTACCAAAAAAAAAAAAAAAAGATTTGCATTATAGAATGCTTACCGTAATATTATTTCTGGTATAACAATACTGTAAATGGTCAAAGGTCATATAGCTTTATAAATTACCAAAATTATGAAATCAATATAATGTTAATTGTAAAAGGTGGGTCAATTAGGATTAATGTAACAATATTCAGTTTCAAATATAAACATTCTAGACATAAGACTAAATGCCACGATAACCAATTAACAAGAAAGCTACCAACCCTGTCAGTTCAAAATTTCATGCATCTGGAAAAACTCTACTACTTATTAATAAATCATCTTTGATCCAGTCATAAAGAAAACAGATTATGAAGGAAAACATTTTATAGAAAATAGGAAGGTAAGGCCAGGCATGGTGGTGCATGCTTGTAATTCTAGAGCTTGGGAGGCTGAGGCAGGAGGATCATGGTGAGTTTGAAACCAGCTTTAACTATGTAGCAAGACTGTCTCCAAAACAAAAGGTGCGCTGGAGATTTAGCTCAGTGGTGCCGCCGCCTGTCTTGCAAGGCCAAGGTCCTGAGTTTGATCCCCCGTACCAAAAAAAAAAAAAGGCAACAAACTGTTCTCCCATTAACATTAGATTAAAAAACCTACCATGTAGAATTGCAAACTGTAGCAGGTAATGAGTATTGTCACTGATGATGGAGTCCTGTATCAGTGTTTCTAGGGTTAAGTTTTAAATTTATTTCTATATCCCAGAAATTCATTCTATATCCAATACTCAGTTTTGGGCTCAATTATTCTAACATTGGCCATCTAGCCAAAATGTATATTCAGCACATTTCTGATTTCAGTAGAGATCAGTAGAGGGCAAGCAAGGTCAAAGAGGCGACATTTTATTAAAAAAAAAATACAAGGAATTGACAACCCATAAAAATAGTGTAACGTATAGTTACTACTTCAAATCTGCAAGTTATTTTCCCACATGACAGAAAGGTATGTATTCTATATGACTGATCAATAACTGATGCAAGGGGAAGATTTTAACCTATTATTTAAATGTGCTTATTTTTTTCCCCCATTAACTTTATTGGTACATTTTAGGTATAAAATAGTTACATTCATCATTGGGATCTTGTACCATTACATGAGTATATTGGTTCTTCTTATTTTTTTTTACCCCCTTCCCCTGCTCTCCCTTCACCCCCTCCACCCTTCCCTATTTGCAAAGATTTTGTTTCCATTTTTTTCCTTTTCTCATATTTTTTCTTTTCCTTTCTTTCCCTTCCCCTACCCCTCCCACATCCCCTGCTCCTTTAGATCTTTTCTTCCTATTACACAATAACAATTATACATTTTTAAAATTACAATTTCAAGAACTAGGAGACATTACCACAGATTTTACAGAATTTAAAAGGATACAGAAAGCATATTACAAAAATCTTTTTTGAAATAAATTTGACAACTTCTAAGAAGTGCCTTGGAAGACAAATTAATGAAACTACCTCTGGAGGAAATATAAAATTTGAATACCACCTGTTAAAGAAAGTATATTTCTAGCTTGAAAACCTACCTATATGACAACCACAAGCTCATATACATTTTAACTGATAAATTATATCAAATATTTAAAGCAGAAAAAAAAAAAGGAACACTTCTCCCCTCATTTTAGGAAATCAACATTGTGCTAATCCTAAAACCGGATAAAGATAATAGAAAAAAGAAATGTGAACATAGACAGAAATTTGTTTAACAAAACAAACTATTAGAAGTCAGATCTGGCAGGATGTAGAAAGTGGTTTTGTTATAGGGATGGCAGTTTTGGTTCAGCATTGGAAGATCCACCCCCAAAAGTCATCATTTTAACAGAGGAAAGGAAAAAGCCATATGATCCTGTCACTAGTTGGAGAAAAAGTACTGGACTAAATTTCACAGCTGTTCATGGTAAAAGCTATCAGGAGACTAGAAGTAGAACAGAACCTTCTCAACAGATTAAAGACATGTACTCCATACTTCCAGTGAGAACGCCTTATATGAATGGAGAAGATAAAATGCGTTCTCCTTAAGGTGGGGAACAAGGGCAGATATGCCTACTCTTCATCTGTCCATTAAACTTTGAAACCTAGGCCCAAACTAAAATAGTCTGGCAATAAAATGACACAATTAAGATAGGATTGGCAAGGCAGAAGCAAAATCTTTATAAGTAGATGAAATGATCATCTACAGAGAAAATACTAAGAAATCTCTAGGGGCCCCTAGAACTTGTATTTGAATTTAGCAGGATTAGAAAAGACAAGGTATATATAAAAATTCAGTTCTATGTATACTTGCTATAAATGAAGAATTGGATATTGAAATTTAAAAGTTAGGTAGGAATACAAAGGACCTAGAAAAGTAAAAAAAACAAAAAACAAACAAAACTGTTGGAAAGACGTTTAGTACCTAATTTTAAGACTTCTAAAGCTACAGTAATCAAGGCAGTGTTGGTGTAAGGAAAGACATATAGATCATTGGAATGAAACAGAATCTAGAAACAGAACCACACATATATGGTCCACTGACTTTTGAAAGATTATTTAACATTAACATTTTATAGACTATAAACTCAATTCAAGAGCCGAGGAAGAGATAGTGTTTTCAGCAAATGGCACTAGAACACCTGGTATCTGTATATAAAAAATTAACCTCAACCCTTATTTCCATACATAAAAATAACTTGAAGGGATCTATGAACCTAAATAAGAAAGCCTAAAAGTATAAAACTTTAAGGTGAAATTATAAGGGAAAATGTTTATGAATTTAGGGTAGGCAAGAACTACCTAGGATACAAAAAACATGATGTATAAAAGAAAAAAACTGATAAATGAGATTCCATCAAAATTTAGAACTTTAAATGACATCTTTAAAATGAAAAGTAGTCCTTAAACAGACCATATTTACAATGCATATAACCTATGACCAGAATATATAAAGAACTCTTACAGCTCATTAATAGACAACCCAATTAAAAAGTAGACATAAGGTAATAAATAGCCAGTACAGCACAAGGAAAGGTGTGCAACTCTAGAATCAGAAAAATACTAATCAGTACAGAAACAAGACTGAATTATACACTCATTAGGGAGATGAAGTTAAAAGTTTTAAAAGCCTTGTCATGACTTTTTCTTTTTGTTGGATTCTCCCCGCTTGCATTTAATTTGTCACACCTAATGGAATCATTCTGCTGGGCTTCCTGGGGTTGTGATCCTCATTGTCTTTTCCTAGGATATTGTCTAAAATTTTTTGGAGTGTTGGTTTGGTATTCATGAAGTTCCTGAGGTGCTCTTTATCATGAAAGTATCTTATTTCTCCATCAATTTTGAAAGATAAATTTTCAGGGTTCATCAATCTGGGTTGGAGGCTGTTTTCCTTTAGGGCTTGAAATACATCCCTCCAAGCTCTTCTTGCCTTGAGGGTTTGCATTGAGAAGTCTGCTGTGATTCTGATGGGCTTTCCTTTGTATGTGATTTGTTTCTTTTCTCTCACTGCTTGTAGAATTTTGTTCTTCTGTTGGGTTTCTGGAATCCTAACTGTTATATGCCTATGTGTAGATTTTTTTTAATCAAGGCTATTTGGAGTCCTATATGCCTCACTTATCTGTATGTCAAGTTCTTTTCCCCTGCTTGGGAAGTTTTCTGCCATCACTTCTGTGAACGGTTTTTTTACGTCATCTGTGCTCTCTCCTGTTTCTTCATTGCCTCCAATCAGTCTTATATTATTCTTCTTTGCATCGTCTAGCAGCTGCTGGATTGATTTCTCGTGTTCCCTTACAATTTTAAAACAATTTTTCTTTTCCTGGTCACTAATTGCCATCTTATCTTCTATATCTGAAATTCTGTCCCCACATCGGTTCATTCTGCTGAGCAGACTTTCAATGGAGTTTTTAATCTCTTGGAAATCTGTTTGCATCTGTTTTATGGATTCCATTTGTTTCCTATGTTGGGATTCCATCATGTTCCTCAGATCCTCTATTTTTTTTAATCTGTGTCCTCTCTACATTTATTAATCATGTCTTGCACTATGAGCACAATCTTTGCTGTTATCTGAGTAATTATTTCTGATTTCATTTTTCCCAGATCCTCTTTTGTTGCCAGTTCAGGGAGTCCAGGTGGTTGAGTATCAGAGTGTTCCATCTCATTTCCCTTAGGGGTTGCTGTAGGTGATCTGGAAGTCTATTTTTGAGGCTTATGTGTTCTTCTCATTTCCGGGGGGGTGGGGGGGGTGCTTCTGGAGCCTGCGTGACTCACTTCCTCTGCCCTAGGAGTGGTGGAATGGCAGTGGGGGAGCCACCTTCCAGGTGCTGGGACTGGCTCAGCTTCTCTGCCCTAGGAGCATGGAATGGCGGCAGGGGAGCCTCCTTCTGGGTGCTGGGACTCTAAATGTGCTTATTAACATAAGACTTTAATGCTTTTTTTATTGTTTCATTCTTTAATTTGGTGGTTCCAGGACTTTTGCTTCCTTACTGAATTACATAAACTAACAAAGGACAGTCACTAAATACTGAAATAAAATCTTAATTAATGAACTGTGGTATTCCCTATAAAATGAAAAATACGTACTGATTTTTATGAGTTAAGAAGGAAGCTACAGCCAGGCGTGGTAGTGCAATCCTGTAAGCCCAGCATTTAGGAGGCTGAGGCAGGAGGTTGCCATGTTGTTCAAGGCCAGCTTGAGCTACATAGCAATTCTCAAAACAAAACAAAACCCAAAGGGGGGGGGGATACATAAATAAACAGAAAAAAAGCAGTTGTTCCAAATTAACAGTATTTTTGGTTTTATGCATATTTAAAAGATACTAAATTCAAGTCTCTCAATAGAATAAGGCACTTCAACAAAATCAGATTTTAGACATATATAAATAAGGAAAAACAAAATAGTAAACAGGGTTTGAAAACAAGACTATCTTGTAAAAAAAATCTCTCTTCATTACCACTGATAGCTACATCTATCTGTATTGATCAGATTTTGAGAAAAATATGTGCCTACTGATAAAAATGTTCAGGGCCGGGGATTTAGCTCATTGGTACCGTCTGCCTCCCAAGTGCAAGGTCCTGAGTTTGATCCCCAGTACCAAAAAAAAAAAAAGTTCTATGACTGGACTGTAGTGATGGCTGTACAATCCCATAAATTTACTAAAATAACTGAATTATATGCTTAAAATAGGTGAATTTAATGGCATAATAAGTTTAGTATTCCTTATTTGAAATTCTGACTAGAAGTATTTCAGATTTTGGAATATTTCCATGTACATAATAAAATATCTTGAGGATGGGACATAAATCTAAACATGAAATTCATTCATGTTTCATATACTTCTTAAATGCATAGCCTGAAAGTAATTTAATACTGTATTTTTAGTGCAACTGTGTTTTGACTCAATCTGTCACATGAAGTCAACTGTGGAATTTTCTACTTGTGGCTTAGAATAGATGATCAAAACATTTTGAATTCTGAAGAATTTAGATTAGTATCTCTTTTGTTTTGTTTTGAGACAGGGTTTCACTATGTAGTTCAGGCTGGCCTTGAACTCCCTATGAGTCCAAGCTGGCCTAGAAATCATGGCGAGCTTCCTGCCTCAGCTTCCTGAGTGCTAGGATTACAGGCATGCTCCATCATGCCTGGCCAGGATGTATAAATTTTTGCTTCAATAGAGCTGTGAAAAATTCTGTGCTAATAAAACGATAAATGAATGACATGCTGTGTTTTACAACATCCTAGGATTATCTAAATTTTGCAAGCAATTAAACATCATGAAGATAGTGGCCATCAGTAGTGCTCTCTATGTGCTATCTGGTTCTAGAGATTCCAAATCTGTAAGACTACTTACGGTGAGGACTAAGGAGGCCACAGCAATACCTTCTTTAGGTGACAACACAGAACCAGAAAAAGATATCCTGTAGTAGTAGTACATAAAAACAAGCTCACACTCTTATCAAAATGTCTCCAACAGACAAAGCCACACAAAGCTACCCACTGTTTTGTCTTAGAATAATGGTATATGGTAATATTGCTATAAATTACATTATTCAAAATCTGGAACTGTCTGTGGCTTTCATGGATCCAGCTACTTAACATTTACTATATTCCATTCACATTGTTAGGTTCTGGAAAACAAAGATATTTTGATGAAAGACAGATATTTTCAATATACTGTGGTAAGTTCAGTAACAGTAGTTTCATAGGAGTCAGAGGCATATGAAAGCACAGAAAAGAGTCATTTATCACAGCCACAAATTAGGGTGGGAAATGTCAGAGAAGATATACGGCAACTTCCCTGCCTTAATGATTCAAGGCAAGGATGGATGGGAAACAACGTGGCAAAAATGAGAACAACAGAAATTTTCACAAAGCTCTATTTAATTTAAAAGCTTTACTTTAACCTTCTATTGACTGCTTTCAGTTGAAAAAATTTGTCTGTGTCCTACAAATCTGGGACCATGACTCTAGATGAATTAAGCCCTGATGAGAGTTTGGGGCCGACCCATCTTGTGGAAAACAGCTTGGCAACATGAGGTCTCCCTATTTTCCTGCTCTCTTCCCCCAAAGCACTCCTGCTGCAAACTATTTTAATACCAGCAGTTTATTAAGGATAATCAGGAATAAAATAACAAAAATGTATTTTCATAATAAGCAAAACATTCACTACTGAAAAAAATTTGCTTTCATTTATCCGTCTTGAAATAGGAATGTAGTGAGAATATGTTAAGTTTAAAATTTTGCAATCATAGGCTTGGCAATCACAATGAAATAGTTATCCGGGGCACAATCTGAAAAGTCTGGCAAGTCTTTTCGTATTTTCCCAAAACTATGGCACATTTGTTTTTTCATTATTTGAAAATATGTTGCTAGTTCATAAGGCCTGGTGTTGTTAATTAAAAGCCAATCTTACACAAGAGAATGGAATACGCATACAATTATTTCATGTTTTCTTAATTTAGTAACACCAACTCATAATCAAAGGACACTTACCTGCTTTACATTGTAGCCTGCTTTTGCACTGGTTTCAATAAACATAACATTCAGCTCTTTGGCTTTTCTCTCTCCTTCCTCAATTGACACTTGCCTGTAGAAAAAATTTTTAAAAAGATAAACAAATTATTTTCAAAAGATGATATTATAAAAGTTACAAGCAAAGCTCTGAAAATAACTTGATACACAGGCCAAGAAAATGTATTAATCTGCAGCACACTTAAAATTTGTACACTTCCGTAAGTTTACTTGACCTGAAACAAACAAAACTCTCACAAAACCAAAACTTAATAGGCTTCCTTCCCTTTTAAAAAATGTACTTCCCTATCTCCTCTGCTCCCATCTCCCCCAATTCTGAGATCCTTTTCCTATCTCCACAAAGTCTATCTCCCTGTTTCCTATAATCTACATTTTATTTTGCTCTTTATTTTTATTTTGAGTTTCTCATATAAGAGAAACCATGTGATACATAATTATGGTCTCAAGATGCATCCATTTTCCTACAAATGACTCAATGGCTGAGTAATACTCTGATATACACACCACATTTTCTTTATCCATTTATCCATTGATGGGCTTATGGGCCATTTTGAAGATTTAACTATTATGAGTTGTGCTGCCATAAACATGGTATATAACTATCATCTATTAAACACACAATATGATGTTTTTAAATCTCTGAGGAAGAAACCCAGGAGGAGTATAGCTTGGCCAAACAGATTTTCTGTATTTAGTTTTTTGGTACCAGGGATCAAACTCAGGACCCTGCACTTGTGACTCAGGCGACAGCACCACTGAGCTAAATCCCCAGCCCTGTATTTAGTTTTTTGAGGTATCACCGTACTGATTTCCTTAGTGTTGAAGATCCTATGACTGAAGGTGCCTGGGATAGTTTCTGAATCCATAGTTCTGTCCCACTGAACAACATGTTTGTTTTTGTACCAGTACCATGCTGGGGTTTTGTTGTTTATTTGTTTTGAGACAGGCTCTCACTATGTAGTTCAGGCTGGCCTTGAATTCACTATGTAGACAAAGCAGTGCTGGGATTACAGGTGTGTGCCACCACACCCAGCCTACCATGCTGGTTTTATCATGGTAGCTTTGTAATATAGTAACTTGAAATCTGGTTTATGATGTCTCCTGCCTTGGTCTTGTTGCTCAGGATTGCTCAGGCTATTTTGGGTCTCTTCTGCTTCTGTGTAAATTTTAGGACTGCTTTTTCTAGTTCTGTGTAGAATGTTATGGGTATTTTGATTAGGACTGCATTAAATCTACATATCATTTTTGGTAATATGGCCATTTTGACAATATTAGTTTTGCTTTTCCAGAAACAAGAACATTCTTCCATTTCCTGGTGTCCTCCTTAATATCTTTTTTCCAAGTACTATAATATTTTCATTATAGAGGTCTTTCACTTCCCTGGGTAGATTAATTTCTGGGTAAAGTATGTAGGTATGTATTTTAAACTAAATGTGGTGGCACACGCCTATAATCTCAACACTCAGGAGGCTGCAGCAGGAGGATCACCATGATTTCAAGACGAGCCTGGGCTGCAGAGTAAATTCAAGGCCAGCCAGGATTATGTAATCCAGATGCTATCCCAGAAAACCAAAATAGATAAATAAAATGTTTTCAAGCTACTGCAGATGGGATTATTTTCCCGATTTCTTGGTGGGTTTATTATTGGGTGTACAGGAACACTGGCAATTTTTGAGACACCTGTCTCATTATGTAGTTCAGGTTAGCCTTGAACTCACTATGTAGCCCAGGCTGGCCTTGAACTCATGGTGATTCTGCTGCCTCAGCCTCCCAAGTGCTAGGATTACAGGCATGTGCTACCACACCCAGCACTGGTGAGCCCCCCCCCCCCAATCAAACTCAAGACCTTGTGCTTGTAAGTCAGGCACAGCGCCACTGACCTAAATCCCCGGTCCCAGCACTGGTGATTTCTGTGTACTAGTTTTATATCCTGCTACTTTACTGAATTTGTCTATTAGTTCTAAATGTTTTGGTGGAATTTTTTGAATCTTCTAAATATAAAAGGATCATGTCATCTGCAAATAATAAGTTTGATTTCTTTTCCTCTACGCATCACTTTTATTTCTCTTCTCTGATTGCTGGCTAAAGTTCCAAGCAATATAATTAACAGGAGTGATAAAAGTGGACACCCTTGTCCTGCTCCTGATTTTAAAGGAAATGCTTTCAGGTTTTCCCCATTTAGTATGGAGATGCTGGCAGGAGGTTTGTCATAAATGACTTTCACCAGTTTGAGATAAAAACTTTTATACTGATTTTCATCTTTTTTAAAAAAATGAGTAAATGCTAGACTTTGTCAAAGGCTTTTTCCCCATCTATTGAGATGATCATGTGATTTTTGGCCTTGTTTCCATTTATGTGATGTATTATGTTTACTGATTTATTACTACAGTGAACCATTCCTGCATTCTGGGATGAAGTCAATATGGTCATGATATATGATTTTTTTTAATTTTTGTTTTTTGAGACACGGTCCCCCTATGTAGTTCAGGTTGGTCTTGAACTCACGGCAATCCTCCTGTCTCAGCTTCCTGAGTTCTGGGACTACAGGCATATACCACCATGCCCAGAATGACGTATGCTCTTAATGACTTCTGATACAGTTTGCCAGTATCTTGTAGAGGATTTTTGCATTTATGTTCATTAAGGAGATGGCCCTGTAGTTTTTTTGTTTAGTCCTTGTCTGGTTTTAGCATCAGGGTAATGCTAGTTTCTAGGAATGAGTTTGGCAGTACTCCTTTCTTTTCATTTCATGGAAGAAGTTAAAGAGTACTGGTGTTAGATCTTCCCTAAAGTTCTGTAGAATTCTACAGTGAATCCAATCCCGGGTTTTCTTAGTTGGTAGGATTTTTATTACTACCTCTACATTTCATTGCCTATTATTGGTCTATGCAGGATTTTTATACTTTCTTGGTTCAAATTTGGTATTTCATGTGTCTAGGAGTTTCTCCATTTCTTCTAGGTTCTCCAATTTATTGGAATATAAAATTTCAAAATAGTTTCTCATAATCTTCTGGATTTGGGCAGTGTCTGTTGCTTTGTGTAAAATAATTTTATAGCTAGACAATTTGTCAACTATCATAATTATGTAACATTCCCAATCTGTTAGAAATCTAAGTTTTCAAAATTTACAGTACTATAAAAATGTTCTAAACATCTTTATGCTTAATATTTTCTTCACTGTGGATTTCCTTCAGTTGGATTTTTGCACTTCTATAAATGCAACAAATAAAAGACAAATGGTAAAAACTTCTTGATACAAAATATTACAAGATTAACATTTCTTTTATAGTTATGTGATATATCATAACCAGCAAGTGTTTCAAATGGTGAGGTCTTTAAATATAAGACTATCTCATTTATCTTGATATTCTTACTGACCAGCTGGCACACAGATATTCAATAAGTATGTAAATATTTTAGTTAAATAGATCACAACTATCAGCTGACAAAACATTATGCCAACAACACAGAAAACTAATAAACAAGAATTTCCACAAGCTGCCATCACATCTATCAATCTACCTGCGTATGTGTCCTGTAGTCCTATTACTCTGAAAAAATTGTCCTTACTCTCAAAACTCACAACCTACGTACTATATCCCATTGTCTTTTTTGTCTCAAATGAGATTATTCTAGAAATTCTCTACTCTCCAAAAAAAAGAATGTCATTCTCTTACATAAAATCTCAATTGTTAACATTTTGCTACATTTGCTTGCGTCTTTTTTGTTGTTGCTGTTTTGGTTTCCTTCTGCCCCAGACTCCCAAGTGTTGGGACTACAGGCATGCACCACCAGCCCAGCCTTACATTTGTTTCATATTCTCATCTTTTCTTCTGGTATTGGGAATTGAACCCAGGGCCTTTTGCAGTGAGTTATATCCCCAACTCTTTTTTATTTAGACAGAGCCTTGCTAAATTGCTAACAGGCTGGACACAAACTCAACGACCCTTCTACCTCAGCCTTCCAGAGTGCTTCATTATAAACATATGCGAGCAGGCCAGGCTATGAATTTTTTTCTTTCTTTTTCTTTTGTACCAGGGATCGAATTCAGGACCTTGTGCTTGTGAGACAGCCACACAGCTATAAATTTTTAAAAACAGTTTGAGAGTAAACTGCCAATCTGTAAATGTTAAACCCTAAATTAAACCTCTGCACTTTGAATTTACTAATCTCTTACATAACTACATATTAAAACTGTAAAATTATTACCAACATCATGCCATTACTGAATCTACAGCTTTTATTCAAATTCTGGCAATTATTCTAATAAAGTTCTCTATAGTAAATAAAATACCCCGAAAACTCTATACTAGGGATTGCCTCATGCCTACTTAGGCAAGTGATCTACAAGTGAGCTACATCCCCAGCCCTTTTATCTTATTTTTCAGACAGTGTCTCACTAAGTTGCCTAGGTTGGATTTGAACTTATGATCCTGCCTCAGCCTTCCAAGTAGTTAGAATTACAGCTATGCACCACAGTGCCTGGCTGAACTACTTTTTTTTTTTGGTACCGGGGATCGAACTTGGGACCTTCGCTTGCGAGGCAGGCAGCGGAACCACTGAGCTAAATCCCCAGCCCATGAACTACTTTTTTAAAGAGAAACTTTCTCAACTATTCAGTTATCCTGAGGTACTCATGACAGCGGGGTGGTAGAAGGTAGAAGGTAGTTTCCTTTGGAAGTATATCATTGTGACTCATGTGTTTAAACATTCTGTAGTAAATTATTCATTCTCACATTTTCATATCTTTGACCAAAAGAGCTTCTTTGAGTTTCCAAGTCTGATACAACTCCCATGGTCTTTAATAGCTTCCTTAATTTACATATGATCAGTGTATTTCAGTAATTTTTTTAAGATAATTTTTTTTTTTGGTACCAGGGATAGAACTCGGGTCCCTGAGCTTGCAAGGCAGGTGGCGGAACCACTGAGCTAAATCCCTGGCCCTATTTCAGTAATTTCTTAAAAAACATTTTCCAAATTTATTTATCACTTCTTCAAGTAGCCTTGGTTCCTTTAGAGAGAAATATTTAGACTGCCTTTGTTCCATTACGGGAGAAATGTTATTCAGGTATGATAGTCCAGAGTAGTGGTGGCAAACACATGCGGCAGCAGGCTGTTTGATCACTGAAAGCTCTAAAAGGTTTGCCATCACTGGTCTAATTTATTCTTCCTGGTTTAATAGATCATACTAGAAAATAGTATATTTATTAATACTAAAAAATGAATTTATGTAAATATCTGCTACTGATAGAGGTACAAGTTTTTTGTGCTTTACTTATACAGTGGACCCACGAGTTACGACTGGCCTCACATATGAACAACCTGGGTTGACCGGAATTTGTTTTAACTTATGACCAAGGTCTTGAGTTATGACCCAAATGCTAGTCTTTCCTGTGTGAGGTTGAGAAATCTTGGGCCAGTATCTAAGGACACTGAGATCTGCCTGGAAGGGAGTATGGCCTAAAATTATACAGGAGGGACTTTGAAGGCTGTGTAGAGGAGGCTGAGCCTTCAGTTGACTGTGGTTGATGACACTGTCACTATAGCAGAGTCCACAGGCCTGCAGGTAGACAGTGATGTTGAGGAACTGGTGGAGGAACACTCAAGAGCTTCAGCAACTTCCGGCTGAGCAAAAGAGAATGGCAGCTGAGGAGCTTTCTGAAGAGGAGGGGGAGTATCAATAATCAGTACAGCAAAGTTCTTCTTCTGAAATAAAGGAAATCCTAAAAAATATAAACAGAGCTACAAATATTTGTAGAGAAGACCCACCCAGACAGAGAAAAAGCCAACTGTTGCATTAACTTGCTTAATGACAATGTCATGTCATACTACAGAACAGGGTTAAAGGAAAGACAGAAACAGACAACCTTAGACCAGTTTTTAGTTCTGAAAAGGTTGAGACCTAGTGAGACAGAAGCAGCTCTTAGTGGGCTACAGACTCTCCCAAAGAGAGAAAAGGACACCAGAGAGCCAGATTCCTAATGTTCTTATGGAAGGGGGGGGCTCTCTTTCCAAACAATGACCACCTTCCATTTCATCCTTCCTTCCTGAAAGTCAAAGATGTCAATTTGAATGGTGAGTACAGTATGAAATTGTTATTTCTGGTAAACTAGACATATTTTATTAACTTTTTGGTGACTATACTAGGAAAATTATTGGTGTTTTTGGTAAATAATGCACATTATACAACCGTTTATTATGAAAAGGTTAAGGGGTGTTTTGGGAGGTCTGGAATGTAAGTCAAGGATCCACTGTATCTGTATTTCATTCATTTATTCTATGCAGAATGAACATAATCATTTGGGAAGAAACAACAGTCAAATTATCACCAACATATTTACTGAAAACAGTAAAGGTTTTTTTGCAGTTCTTTTTACTCTGAATCAGAGTACTGTGATTTAGGTTATTCTGAATAATTGTCTCACTTTCATTTTACTAACTTTTAATTTTATTTTTATTTTAATTGAATTCCATTCAAAAGTTATATTACATGATTCCAAAGTCAAATATACAAAGCAATAACTCTAGCATCAATTTGTCATTTAACTTTATTTGTCCCTTTACCCATAGGTAAATATTTTCTTCTTTTTTTAAATTTGGGGGATGAACCCAGGGCCTCATGCATGGTATGTAAGCACTCTACCATTGAACTACATCCCCAGGCTAGTAAACATTTCCTTCAAACCTAAGATCTAAACTGGGTGTGGTGGCGAATGTCAGTAATCCCAGCACTCCCGAGGGTGAGGCAAGAGGATTGCAGCAAATTCAAGTCCAGCACAGGCTACATACATAGTAACTTCAAGGCTAGCCTGAAGCACACAGTGAGATCCTGTTTCAAAACAAACAAACAAACAAACAAACAACCCAGAACAAGAAAACCCTACAATTTGCCTTCCCATTTGTTAAATTAGTATGTATATACATCTCAATTTCCCTCTTTCAGAAAGTGTAGCACGTTATGTATACTATTTCACCTTCCCCCTTTTTCCCCACTATATACTAGATTCACCCCATAGTAATATATATATAACTATATATATATATAACTATATATATGTTCCACATTCCTTTTTATACATGTCAGATACTACCAAAAACCAACTCTTATTGGGGTTATGCCATTATGTATTATGCAAACAATTTGAGAGTACCTTTCCTTGTGGGCTTGCTAACAGAGGATTTCAATAAACTTGCAATTTTGTCATCTCGAAAGGCAATGTTTCTCAGTGTAATTTTTTTTTTTTTGGTACTGGGGATCGAACTCGGGTCCTTCCACTTGCGAGACAGGTGCTGGAACCACTGAGCATTATAAATCCCTGACCCTCTCAGTGTAATTTTAAATTTAAATTTCAGTAAGCTTCAAGATAATTAAGAGCTAATTACTTTGTATATTTCCAGTCCATTTTTCTATATGTTGTTTGTCTTTTTTTCTTTTTAGAAGATCAATATCTATTATGGATATTAGACTTTTATTTTTTTGGTACTGGAGATCGAACTCGGGACCTAGCGCTTGCAAGGCAGGTGGCAGAACCACTGAGTTAAATCCCCGGCCCTGATATTAGACTTCTATGATGATTTATAAATACCTCTTCCTAGTTTGCTATTCATTTTGCTTGTGGTTTTTAATGTAATCAAATTTATTAATATGTCCCCTACCTTTGTGTCACAGTATTACCATTATGAAATACTAGAATTATGTTAGTACTTATTTTGTTTTTACATTTAAATCCATCATCCCTTTGGAATTTGCCCTGGAAGTGTATGAAGACTTGACAGTTTTATCTTTTCCTATACTATACATTATCTCAATCCATTAACTACTATCCCTATACATTTGAATATGTTTCTAGATTTTGTACTGTTTCATTTTTCTGTATATTACCAATGTACCAAGATCCTACTGTTTTTACCACAGCGGTTTTATAATAAATACATTTAAATATCTGAAAGAGTTAAGCGCTCATTAGGGCTCCCCCCACCAAGGGTTTTAATGGCTATTCTGATTCAAACAAATATAATAATTAGTCTAGTCTAGGGAAAAAAAACCAACTGGTAATATCTGTTTACTGGTATTTGTTAAATTAGAAATAAGGGGAAATCAGCATCTCTACATTGTTTTCTTTTGGTACTGGGGATTGAACTCAGGACCTTGAGTTTGCAAGGCAGGCGCCAGAACCACTGAGCTAAATCCCTGGCTCTACATTGTTTTCTTATCCAATGCGCATGTTTTTCTATACAAATCTACACTCTTTCCTTAGGGTTTCACAGTTATCATAGTGTAGATTTTTAGTATGTTATAAAATAGAATCATCTTGTTCACTGTTAAGTTTTATATCTTCAGCAGGGAGACAAGGCATTCTAGCTTATAATTTTATTTATTTGTGTACTGGATTCCTTACTTATTTAGTGGTACTGAGGGTTGAACCCAAGGCCTCAAGACAGGCTAGTGCTCTATCATTGAGCCATATCCCCAGCCTAGGAGTTTCTGTCTTAAACCTACTACAGTCAACATTTCAACCCCACTAGTCCAGTGTTACTACTTTTCAGTATTACTAACCTCCAAATTTCTCATTTCAACGGTTAATTCTGTCTCCATTTTACCTTAAACAGCATTTACACAGATAATCATTGTCTTTTCCTTAAAATATTTTTTTTTGGGGGGTGGAGATTTAGCTCAGTAGTAAGCTTGCCTGGCAAGTGCAAGGTCCTGAGTTCGATTCCCAGTTCCAAAAAAACCCCACATTTATTTTCAATTGGCTGCAGAATACTTCATCTGATTTTTCAACCTACCTTTGTAGCTAATTTCTCCTTAATCTGCCAATTCCTCCTCACTTCCTTAATTTTATTTTACTTCATTATTATTATTATTTTGAGACGGGGTCTCACTACATAATTCACTATGTAGTCCAGGCTGGCCTCAAATCACAGCAATCCTGCCTCAGGCTCCCACGTACTGGGATTATAGATGCTCGGCTTGACTTCCTTAATTTTTTAACTGGTGGTTCTCAACAGAGGCAATTTTGGTAGAAGTTTTGTTGTCATGACCTGATGTGTGCGCGGTGGGCTCCCCGTATCTTACAGGTAAAAGTCAGGCATGCTGCTAAATACCCTACAATCCACAGGTCAGTCCCTCACATCAAAGATCTGGCCCAAAATGTCAATAGTGACAAGTAGAAACTTATGAAATCCTTTAAAAAATATTTGATACCCTAAAATGTATTTCTTAAATCTCTTCTCTATTTGCAGTTACTCTTGGTGATCTTGTTGTAGTCTCACAGTTTAAAATAGCATCTATGCTGATAACTCACAAGCTTATATATCTAGGCTGACCTGTTGCTCTGAACTCCAGATTCATACCCAACTGCCTACACTCAAGATATGTAACAGCCACTCTAAACATAACCAAAACTCAAGTTACAACATTCCCAAATCAGTCTTTAAGTAGTCGGTCTCACCTCAGTTAATGACAGCTGTCCAGGACAAAAATCTGGGTATAATCCTTGACTGCTGTTTCTCTCATATCTACATTCCATCCATCCACTGCATCAGTATATCCTAAAATCTCTATCTTCAGAATATACCTGACTTTAACCACTTATCACATAAACTATCACTGCTCTGTTCCAAGTCATCATCATTTTTTGGATCACAGCCTGTGTTAGAATGTTTACCCGATTCATCATTTCTTTCTTTTCTCTTATTTTCAACAAAGCAACTAATAATCCAAGAAAAATTACTCCTCTCAAATCCTCTAATCCCATTTAGAAATAGCCTCTACTTTGCCTTACACAATCTAGCCTTCAATACTTTATTAAAACCTAATCTTTCCATCTTCTTCTTTAGCTATAAAGGCCTTCTTGTTATTTTTCAAACAAGCTAAGTGTATTTTTTTTTTTTGGTGATTTGAGACAGGGTCTTGCTATGTAGCCCAGGCTGACCTCAAACTTGCAGCAATCCTGCTACCTCCTCGGCCTCCCAAGTGCTGAGATTACAGGCATGTGCCACCACACTGGGCTAAACTAAGTATATTCTTGAATCAAGGATTTTAAGTTTTTCGGACCCTTTTGCCTCGAACCTCTTCCCTCCAGATAGCTGCAGTTAACACTTTCCCCTTGACATAAATGACTCCCTTACTTCCTTTGCATCTTTACTCAAAAGTCACCATCTCTGTGAGTATTCCACCAAAAACTATTTAAAATTTCAAACCCATCCTTCCTCTCCCTCCTTTATTTTCCCCTTAGCGTGTATCATTATCTAACATACTATGTAGTTTACTCTTTTTTTGTTTGTTTTTGAGATGGAGTCTGGCAATGTTGCCCAGGCTGGCCTGAAGTTCATGATCCTCCTGCCTCAGCCTGCCAGGTAGCTGGGATTAAAGATGTGTACTACCATACCCAAAGTATTGACTTATTTAAATGTCTAGATCACTCTCTGGAATAAAAGCTTCTTAAAACTTGACTTTTAGTCCTGTCTTTTTAGTACACTATTCTATGGCAGAATAGCAGTATCTGGAACATAAATGACACTCAATAAACACTTCCTGAATGAATGATCTCTACTCTGTAAATCCTACACAAGAACGATTCAGAAGAACTCCTTCCTGGTTTTAGAATCCTATTTTCATTAAGGTAACTATAAGTCATCTTAATAAAATTGAAAGTTTGCTATACCGATAGTCCTAATTGTGGGTTTTTGTGTTTTTTTTGGTACTGGGGATTGAACTCAGGACCTTGCGCTTGCAAGGCAGGCAGTGGAACCACTGAGCTAAATCCCTGGCTCCTAATTATGGTTTTACTGTATTAGAATCATCTAGGAATATTATTTAAAATATATAATCAAGGACCCACACAGGACTCACTGAATAACAGTATGCAGAAATTTAAAAAGTGAATATGAGTCTTTACAATAGCCATTCATTCATTTATTCATTCACTGGAGACAGCATCTCACTATATAGTCTAGCCTAGCCTTGAACTCCTTACTATGTAGCACAGGATGGCTTTGAACTTGTGCTCCTCCTGTCTCAACTTTCTGACTGCTAGGATTACATATGTCAGCCACATGACTGGCACAAAAAATATTCTTTTTGTTCCCCCTGGCACCGGGGATCAAACTCAGGACCTTGTGTGTGCTTGCCAGGCAGGTGAGGCATCACTGAGCTACACTGCCGGCTACAAAAAATATTCTTGATGTTCATCTCTACATGTTTCTGTGGGCATACCTGTGGGATACTGGAAGCAGATCTGAGTCAATAAGTATTTTTTCTTGGTACCAGATATCGAACTCGGGACATTGCACTTGCAAGGCAGGCGCCGGAACCACTGAGCTAAATCCCCAGCCCCTCAATGAGTATTTTAAACTATGATACTGTCAAATTGTTTCCTCTCAAAAGTATATTCAACTACATCTTCAGTATACAAGAGATTTTACTTATTTAAACTAGATAATACTGTGTATTATCAACCTTCTGCATCATATTCAGTCTAATAGGTGAATATGATCTTTATGTACTCAAACTTATCAATCTTCCCCTTTATGGCTTTAGGATTTCATGGCATGTTTATAAAAGACCACCCTTTATCAAAGCATTTCATGTTGACACTTTGGTGAACATTTAAATCTTTCATTCAGAAACCCTTTTAGGGGAATAATCAACCTCTACTTCTTTGAAATGTGATTAAGTAAAAAAAAAAATGTGATTAGGTCAGAGGTGATACTGTAGCAAAAATTAAAGAAAGATGGTAATTCTAGGGCAGCTGACAAATATTACCTTAAGAAAAATTATTGTAAATATAATTTATGTTCCTAGCATTTGTACACTTAATTGAAATATAAAACAATAAAAGAACAGATGCTTAAAGGATCCTCTTGAGGTACTTACTATAAGCAGAAATAGACTTAAAATCTCCACAAGTTTTGTTTTTGGGGGGAGGGGCAGTATTGGGTAGTGAAGGTTTCACATTGAGCTACATTCCACGCTTTTTTTCTTGTTTGAGATAGAGTCTAAGTTGCCCAGGCCAGGCTCAAAGGTACAACCCTCCTGCCTCAGCTTCCCAGAATGCTGGGATTACAGGACTGTGCCACTGTGCCCAACTCCACAAATCTTTGAACATCAGATTTATTTTTGGTTTTTTTTTTTTTTGGTACCAGGAATTGAACTCAGGACCTTGCACTTGTCAGGCAGGCATGGTATCACTGAGCTAAATCCCTGACTGAACATTAGATTTCCCTGAAACATTGTAGTTAATATCACAAAATCATTACCAAAACCTTGTAATCCAGTTCATGAATAAATAAGTTACAAATAGTAAAATCTCCCACTATTAAGTGCTATGGTCAATGCTATTTAAAGCAGAAAGTATAAGCAGTAGATCACTGAAGAATGCTCAAAGCAGATATTCAAGCCATGGGTTCTACAAGATTATTAATACACTTTACATCTTGTGACTTGAATACAGCCTTGCTCATTTAACTAAGGTATCACAATAAAGCTATTCAGTTCAACTGCAAGTCTGGCTCAATCATAACATTTTTAAAAATACAAGAATACAGTGCTCGCTTCGGCAGCACATATACTAAAAAAATACAAGAATACAGACCAAACCCTCCCCACACTACCGTATTACAATAAATGTTTATAAGATTATAAAAATGTGTGCATTTAATCATCACAAATTTAAAGATGAAATTTGTTTTTAAAAATGGTTTGCTGTTTAACAAAACATAGTTTCTACTTATGAGATCTAAAAATGTAAAATATTTCCTGGCCTCATGTGTAAACAATCTACCACAAGAGTTATTTATATATGGGGTGACACAAAATAAAACTCATTTTCCCTCAAGAACTGAGTTTGAATATTTCATGATCTCATGCTAAAGAAAACTGAAGGATTAAACATGTCTCTTTTCTTTTTTTTTTTTTTTTCTTTTTTTGGTACCGGGGACAGAACTCGGGTCCTTGAGCTTGCGCAGCAGGCGACAAAACCACTGAGCTAAATCCCTGGCCCCATGTCTCTTTTCAAAACAATTTTTCAGTGAATAAAAATAACAGGTGGAAATACCATGGAAATCAAATATTCCACACACACAAAATCACATCATACCTCTTATCAGCAAGATCTGTTTTATTTCCTACTAGCATGATGATAACATCACTTCCTCTTTCTGTTCTGACATCATCAATCCATTTTGTAGTTTGCTGGAATGAGTTAACATCTGGTATGGGAGGGTGGACAGAGATCAGCGTTACTGAAAATGCCTCCCAAGCAAAGGACACGCCACTCCCCCCAAATACCCTGGAAGTTGGACAAAGGATGGCACATTAGGAACCCACTTTTAATGTGCCTGCAACATAACTCCATTTTATCTGATTACAACTGTCAGAGATCTAAACAAATCTGAAGAATAAGATCCTCAAAGTTCCTTTTAGAGTACAGTATTTAAATCTGACAATAATCAAATGAGTACAATAGGTAATTGGAAAAAATAAACTATTTAAAATACAAGGACAGCTATGGCAGATAATTTGGTGTTACATTGCCACAATGCTTTTTTAATCACTTACACATACCAAACATGACAAAGAAAGCATTTCCAAAAGTATGTCAGCCAGTAAGTCCCAACACATCCAGAAAATTTGTATTCTTTAAATAGCTTTCAACATGATTGTGTTTGCATTGCTTACTCAGTTTGTGATCACTTTAACCTAAAGTTTACTGGTGTAATGCACCAGAATCACTTCTAAGAAAATTCATCTCTTCTAGTGTTGGATTCTAAATGGAATATTTCAATATTTCTACAGCAATTAATTTACTAATATTTTAACATATTTGTAGAATTTTTAAAGAAAAACACACCAAGTTTCTTTTGCTTTGGTTAAAGCAAGCACAAACATTTTAAAGCTACAAAACTAGTCAATGCATAAGGAACATACATTTTTTTAAACAAGTAGCAACCCAAAGTAAAGCTGCAAAAGAAAGACTGCACCTCTCCAAAAAAACAGTCTCTGAACGCAATCTTCTAATTTTACTGTTGCAGTTATTGTTTAGTAGCTATGACCTCTGACTAAATTTTTTTGCAGATATGCAAAAATATCTATGCCCAGCTCAAGTCAATAGTTCATACAAGATGTTTTTTAAAAAGTTCAAGATGCTGCATAAACCTGGTTTTCCTACAAGTTATGGACTACTATATAGAATGATGTTAAATATTTTTTAGAATGACGTTAAATATTGCCTTATGTATGTCATAAACCAATTTGCAAAGACAATTTCAATCAGGGCATTTTCTTGTTAGTCACCAAAGCTCCATGGAAAATTTATAGTCATTTAAAAGGCCAAAGGCATTATTCAATCTTTGGGAAAAAGAAAAAGACCAATTACTACTTATTTAATTTCCCATTTAAAAATTTTTTCTTGGAGAGAAATGAAAGTGTAGTCTGTTAGCATCAAAGTCAGTCAGTAACAGAATGCAGATATGAATCAAACAAAAATGATTTAACAGAAAAGTACATGTTACATTTTCTCTGTCTTCCTCTATAGAGACAGAATAATTTGAAGGGGAAAGCAGAGAAAAGCTGACTAGTAGAAGCTTTTAAAGGCCTCAACAGAAGCCTTGGAGGATTTGGAAAACTTGGCAAGAGGCTTAATTGCAGATTATTTTAGAGAAATCTGAGATAAAATTACATGAAAAAGGAGATATCCCTTCAGTCATGACTATGGTATAGCTTAGGGATAACAGAATAATAAGAAAGCCTTGAAAAGGAGTCATAATTGGACCTACAAGACAACTTCTACAGTGAAAAACCTGGTACAGAAGAAATAAAGCATACCGGTTCAAACACCAAAGCAAGTATTTTTGACCTGGCCGGTCTGTAATAAAGTTTGTTATGATAAACTTAATTTTACATGCCAGTAAGGAAAACAAGCACAAGACAAGAACATGCATGCAGCTAAGCTAAAAGTTGAAAGGAGATTAGAAATGCATAATTCCCCCCACTCACTTGTGATATCATAAACAACAACTGCCACAGTGGAGTCACGAATGTAGCTAGGAATCAAGCTCCTGAATCGCTCTTGACCTGCTGTGTCCCATAATTGCAATCGTACCTAACAACAAAATCAGTCAAACAAGCAAGAAAAATAAGAAAGGTCAACCCTTTGCAATATACCTACTTGTTATATCGTAAACTACTACAGCTGCAGCAGAATCACGGATGTAACTGGGAATGAGGCTACGGAAACGTTCCTGACCCGCAGTATCCCACAGCTGCAGCCTGATCTGTGGGATGGGAAAAAATAAATAAAAAAAAAACCAAAAAAAAAAACTAATACTAAAAAAAAAAAGAAAAAGAAAAAAAAGAAAAAGAAAAAAGAAAATGCTTTTGTAAAGGGGGAGGATGAGAGGTAGAGAGAAGACTCATGCAAGAGGTTTCAGGGGAGTAAGGAATGAAAATAACACAAAATTCCCTTTTCAAAAGGGAGTAATATTAAAAATGTCTTGCTCTGAAGATACATGACTAAAAAATATCACCGGGAAAGATTTCACAGAATCAGAAATACAGCTTCTCTTTTGTCCCTCCCTATAACCTCTTTGAGTCCCTACACCTTTCAAATGACAAAAAGTAGGCTGCTGATATTCAATATGAACATAAAAGAGAAAAAGAGGGTAAATCTCAAATGAGCAGCTCAGGCTATGGAGTAAAGGCACTAATGTTTCTTTGAAAGACTTCTGAAGCTAAAATATGTCTCTTTCTTACTGAGTCTAGAACATTCTGAAATGGGGTCTTTTCTACTATGCTTATGTTTCTTCCATATATTTCTCCCCAGACCAATGTGGATGATCAAAAAAGGAGAAATATCTTTTTGCAACCCAACACAAAAATTTTTTTACTTACTTTCTCACATCTAGATTACAGAAAGATAAGCTAAAAACAAGCATCAAGTTCTCTTACCATTATAAAGCAGTCGTGAGGCTTTCAAGTTCTAAGAAATGGTATGTTATATATGAAAACATAAAAGAGAACATCCAAAAGAAAAAACACACTTAATAGTAAATAACATTGAAGGTAAAATAATGTCTTTTGGGTACAGGTCCTGCAATATTGCACTAAAGGTATTCAATGTTTAGGTGATAAGAATTTCTTCAAGGGGTAGTAGGCTAGAATACAAACTTTACATTGTATTTAATGGGTACACTAGAAAGGATAAGAAGATAAAAACCTAACAAATACACAGTTTCTTTCTATTTGGTCACTTTGGCATATAAATTATTCTGACAAAATCTTCAAGTTCACAAATTGTATGATATTCAAATGAAATTTTTCTGAGTGCCTCAAGAGTGGCATTCAAAAGATATTTATCAGCTCTAATTTTTTCATAAAAATTCTCTTAATTCTCTCTTAAAGCTATCATTTGGCATCTTTCCAAATCAAGATGACAAATTTTGCTTAACAAGGCTAGGGACAACAGGGTTTTATAAAAAATTTATCTCTCTCTCTCCCTTTGGATCTCACTTGGACTTAAATCAGAGGGCTAAGAACAACTAATTCTGTAAGTAACAATTTCTCTCAATGCCTATAAGCTAACTGGTAACTTTGTTACACATTTCTACAGGTGACTATCACTGATTATAGCTTTGATCACAGGTTTCTAATATGGAGTGTTACAGAAAATTGCACACTGAAAAGATTACTCACTGTTCGATCCTCCAAATACATTGTTTTTGACAAAAAGTCAATGCCAATTGTTGCCTGTAAGACAAAACAAAGCAAAGAAGTTAACACATAACAGCAGTTTAGGATGCAAATGGGATTTATGATTGCAGAAAAAATAATGAATAAACACTGAAGCACATAATACCCGAGTAAGAACAAACAAAATTTTCAGTGATACTGGCTTCCATGTAATAAGTGCTTGCCATGCTAGAGATTGTTTCAGGCCCTTCACATGATCATCTCTAATTCTCATACACTCCTACAAAGTAGCTTATTCTCATATTCATTTTTATTTTACAGATAACATGACAATGAGAATTTTAGTTTGCATATTTGTATTTAAATATTCTAATATTTCTATTTGAACTTTAGTATGAATATCTGCGTGCTCCTCAAATAGCACTATTTGCCTCAAGAGCAATTTTATAAAATATTTCTGATGTAAATTACTATCTTGACTAATCTTCCTACATAATTGCTTCTCAATTGTCCTGATGTCACAGATAGCCAGAGACCTACAAATATGATTTTCTAAAAGGGACACAATTTTTCCAATATAAAAGAAAATTAAGTAACAAAAACAACTTTTCCTTTGTGGCACACAATGATAATCAGTTTCCTTCTGTGGTCCAAACATACGTAAAATTTTGTTGCCTGGCTGGTGTTTAATCAGCAAGAGAAATAATAAGATGAAAAGGCAGACTATAATAAGGAAAGGAAAAATAATAGGTAAGTTAAAGAAGAATCCAAAATTAAATATGGGAAGAAAAGGAGACAGAAGGAAGGGTGGAATAAAGGAAAGAAGGGAAGAAGGAAGGGAAGAAGGGAACAACAAAAAAAAACCTCAATAAGAGGCATTGATGCAAAATTCTACTACAGAAGGTTAATTGTCCTATTAACGAATTAAGTGTGTTTATATACTTTCCCCTTAAACAATTTTGGGCCTCACTACCTAGGATAAAAACAAAGTAGACTCTAAATTTTTAAAATAAGTTATTAAAATTTTAAAAAATATTTAAAAACAAGAAATCAAACATTGGATTAGAAAACTCATTCATAGGCTGGGGTGGTAAAGCACTTGCCTAGCATCCAAGAGGCTATGGGTTTGATCCCCACAACCACAAAGAAATTTTTAAAAAAGAAAGAAATGATGAAAGGAAGAAGAAAAGTAGTTTTGTTCAGTTGGGAATTTTATTTCTGTTGGCAGAAAGCTAGAATTCTGCTAAGGATGTATTCAATTACTACCATCGTTTTGGACAAATTTATTATTAATAATAAATTTTTTATTATTTATTAAATTATCATTTATTAATAATTATTATTATTTACTAAAAGCTATTGTTTTTATCTATGCCTTCTTGCATTTATGTTTATCGTCAATTTGTAACACCCTTTGGGATAAGAAATCTTCTAAATCCAAGGTAATCGCAAAAGTTACTCAGCAGGTGGGGACGGGGAGGGGACAGCAAAAAAAAAGTTACTCTGAGCAACACATCCTCCTCAGGTAAAAGAATGAATTTACTCCAACTGTAGAAATCTTTCTTTAGCCTATATTAAGCCTGACAATATAAAATTGTCAGTATTTTATTGTTTTTGAATTACTAAAATGGTAACATTATGGTTTAAACTTATGAACTTGAAACTGTTAGAAAATCTGAAGGTTTGTAGTTAGAAAGAGTACTGGGAGTGGGCTGGGGATTTAGCTCAGTGGTTCTGCTGCCTGCCTTGTAAGTGCAAGGACCCGAGTTTGATCCCTGGTACCAAAAAACAAAACAAAACAGAACAAAAGAATATTGGGAGCAACTTAAGTTTCAAAAATGCTGATTTTATGTCATTCCTGCTAATTTACTAAATGAAATTCTTCCACACAAAATTTACTAAGCAGAGTTATTTGCTTATACTGAAGTACAAGTTGCATATGCAAAAGCAGGATAGATACTTTTTTCCTTTTAATTCCCAATTTCAAAGTAAGGAGCTGATGCATTAGCTATCATCAAATGGTGAAAATGATATTCTCATTTGACTTTTTTTTTTGAGATGGGAATCTTGCAATATAGCCCAGGCTAGCTTGAACCTGCAGCAATCCTCCTGCTTCAGCTATCTGAGGGTTGGAATTACAGATGTGTGCCACTACACTTGGTTTAATTATTTTAAATTAATGTGATCTGTACGTGTTTTATCAATTCCTCAAGATGAATGTAATTATTATTTATTGCAAACACATACCAATAAATTTTTTAAAATATACAGAGTCCACCAAAAAAGGTATACACACTTCTGGAAAAGAAAAATATTATGTTTTTACAACAGATGATGTTACCCTCATATGGAGGACCAAGAGGATGTACTATACCACAGAATATGCACTACACTGTGGGCCCTTAGAGACTAAACTGAAAATGTATGTACAGCAATTTCAATGACCAAGGTTACCCAAGCAGCAGTTTGCCGTACTAATAAATGCCTAGAAGCTAATGGCTACCACTTTGAGCACTTCTTTTGTAGAGGTCAAAGGTAACTGGTATTAATCTCATGATGTCTCAATAAATTTAGTATTAAAATATCTGCTGGGCATGATGATGCATGCCTGTAATTTCAGCACTCGGGAGGCTGAAGCAAGAGGATTGCCCTGAGTTCAAAGCTAGCCTTGGCTACATTGTTCAAGCATAAAGAGAGACCCTATCTCCAAAAAAATCAATTTAAGATTTTCTCCCCTGAAGTGTGTATACATTTTTTTTGGTGGTCTCTCTCTCTATATATATTTTTTGATTGTTTGTTTTGTTTTGTTTTTTGTGATGAATTCTTGCTATGTAGTTCAGGCTGGCCTTGAACTTACTATGTAGCCCATGCTGGCTTCAAACATACAGCGATCCTCTGGCCTCAGCCTCCTGAATGCTGGGATTACAGACATGTGCTACCACACCCAGTGAAAAAAATACATATATTTTTTTAAAACAACAAAAAAAGAATTCATGGATTGTTTTCATTTTCATAATGGAGCCTTTTGAAGAAGAAAAGTTTTAATTTTGATAAAGTTTAACACTTTTAAAAAAGGGGATTATTTATGCTTTTGGTGTCATATGAAAGAATATTTTCCTAACTCAAGATCATGGAGATGTTTTCCTAAAATTTTTCTTGTAAAAATTCATAGCTTTAGTTCTGACATTTAGGATTATAACCTATTTTGAGTTCATTTCAACATGAAGCGTAAGGTAAAGATCTAAATTAAATACAGACATTCCTAATTTAACAATCAAGTTACAGACCTGCAACTAGGTTGTTAAATGACTTGGTTGCTAAATGAGGAATTATATATAGTATGTACATTACAATATTCAGAACAGGGGCCGGGAATTTAGCTCAGTGGTTCCACAGCTTGTCCTGCAAGCGCAAGGACCTGAGTTCGATCCCCAGTACCAAAAATACATATATATTCAGAACAAAGAAATGGTCAAAGTCCTAGCACTCGGAAGGGTGAGGCAGGAGGATCATAGCAAGTTCAAGGCCAGCCTGAGATACATAGTGAATTCAAGGCCAGCCTAAACTACACAGCCAGACACTGTCTCACAAAAAAAGGAGGGGTGGATTTAGCTCAGTGGCACTGTGCCTGCCTGGCAAGTGCAAGGTTCTGAGTTTGATCCCCAGTACCAAAAAAAAAGGAATGGTCAAAGGAAACTCCAACTTGTGCTCGCTTTGGCAGCACATATACTAAAATAGGAAACTCCAATGACTTTGCTTTGCTTTGATGACTTGACTTTGCTTTTATTTGGATTAACTCTTACATTTACTACTATAATATATAACAGAACAAAAAAGTACAGTACTTTACTAGAGAGTGTTATCAGCAAAAATTATAGCACTATACAAACAAGGTGTGCTACATATTAAAAAAAACACAGTGAGGCTCTATAAACAAGATGTATGGAACTGTACTCACAAAAAAAGACAGGTCGTAAGTGCATTAACAACCCACTTTGGCTGTACGTCATCAAACAGGTGGGTTGTTAAATAAGGAATACAGTATCTATTTTTACATGTGGATATCCAATCGTACTAGCATCATCAGTGGAAATACTACCTCTTTACTGATTGCTCTGCATTAGTATTTCACTTACAGTCAATTGCCCATAAATGCAGAGTTTTAGCTAGGCATAACGGTGCATGTCTGTAATCACAGCACCCTGGAAGGATGAAGCAGGAAGACTGAGTCCTGCCTGGGCAACTTAGTGAAACCTTTTCTCAAAATAAAAAATAAAAAGGTCCGGGAATGCACAAAGACCCTAGGTTTAATACTCAGTACTGAAAAAAAATTTTTCATTAAAAATAAAAAGGTTTTTTCTTAAGAGTCTTAACTCTATTTCAATCTATCCCTATGCTTTTACCACACGGTTTTGAAAGTTGTTGCTTTATAGTAAATTTTCAAATCAGGACATATAAGTGCTCTAATTTTATTCTTTTTTTTTTTCTGGCACCAGGGATCGAACTCAGGACCTTGTCCTTACAAGGCAGGCAGCGGAACCACTGAGCTAAATCCCCGGCCCTCTAATTTTATTCTTTTTGACACTGTGTGGCTATACTGCGGACTTCATATTTCCATAGAAATTTTTGTATTAGCATAATGTTTTCTGAAAAACAGCTGCCTGGAACTTCAATAAGGATACTATCAAGTCCTCCACACAGAAACTTGAGAATTACCACCTTAAAACAATATAATCTTCCAACTTACAAACGTATCTCATCTGTCTTTTTAATTTCTCCCAGCAATGTTCCACAGTTTTCAGAGTGTTGAGTCTTCTGCTGTTTGTTAAATTTGTTCCCACATATTTAATTTCTTTGTAATGGTACTCTGACTGGAACTATTTTCTTCTCTTTTTTTTTGGTACTGGGGATTGAACTCAGCAGAACCTTGCGCTTGTGAGGCAGGCCCCGGAATCACTGAGCTAAATCCCCGGCCCATGGAACTATTTTCTTAACTTTATTTTGAATATACACTGAGTCCTCAACTTACAAACATTTGAGTTGCAAACTTTCACAGGTGTACTGTATAAGATTCCTTTGTTGGATGCAAAGGAATCTGACTTATGAACACTCTACCAGAATGGAACTCACTTGTAAGTCAGGGATTTACTGTACATTGGCAGTATCCTCCTGCTTCAGCCTCCCTGAGTGCTAGGATCACATGTGTGTGTCACTATGCCATTTCTGAACTCTTTTACTCTTTATTTTTGAGACAGGGTCTCACTATGTAGTTCAGATTGGCCTTGAACTCTATGTAGCCCAGGCTACATAGCCTCAAACTTGTGGCAATTCTCCTGCCTCAACCTCCCCAGTGCTGGGATTACAGGAGCACACCACCACGCCTGGCCTCTTTATTTATTCTTTAGGATTTTTCTAATATACAATATCATGTCATCTGAGAATGATGTGTTTTATTTTTTTCCTTTCCAAATGAGATGCCTTCAATTTCTTTTTTGGTCTGATTAAATTGGTCAAACCATCTAACAAGAAAGGACATCCTTGGCCTTGTTTCTCATGTTAGGGAGAAAGCATTTAGTATTTCACCATTAAATATGATGTTAGCCCTGTAGGATTTAACAGACAGCTTTTATCAAGTTTAAGGAAGTTTCTATTTTTTGTTGCTTGATAGTTTTTGTTTTAGTTTGTTTGCTTTTTTGAGTCAGGGTCTTGTTGTGCAGTCCAAGCTGTCCTTAAACTATGTAGCCCAGGATCCTCCTGAATTTGCTGCAACCCTCCTGCTTCTAAGCCCACATTTTTCATGAAGACTTAATTCAGGAGGCATATTCCTGAAATAAATATTTCAAATGTGCAAAATTACACACTAAAAAGGGACTCCAATTAAATTTATCCTAAAAGCTTTCTGAACAATAAAGAAGTCTGATAATAATTGAGACAATGAGTTAATAAGTGATAATAATGACAGAAATTAATCACTCCTTTAATCAGATTAACATCTAATATACTATTAAGACAAAATAATTAAAACTCAAGTTTCTATGCTAACTATATAGTAATACAGATGCAAAATGGTTAGATTAGGAATACTTTTTAAAAACTTTAACAAAAATATTTTAGAAATATGGAAGATTTGTAACATTACAGGGTCAGTATAAATGCTTGTTCTTAAAATTATTAAATTATTCTTTTTGGTTTGTTCCTTTTTTTTTTTTTGCTCTGCTTTGTTTTATAATTAACTAAAGAACTGACACCCATGCCTTGTTTCTTATCTTACAGCTTCTCAACATTATGTATGATGTTGTGGCATTTTCACAGATGCTCTTTATTGTGTTGAGAAAGTTCCTCTCCTAGTTTGCTGAGGGTGTTGTTTTGTTTTGTTTGTTTTGAGACAGGATCTCACTATGTAGTTCTTGAACTCCTTATGTGGCCCAGGCTGGCCTCCTCAAACTCATAAAGATCTTCCTACCTCAGCCTTCCAAGTGCTGAGATCACAGGCATGAGCCACAATACCCGGCTTCTTTATCAGGGTGTAATTTTAAATTGACACATAATAACTGTACAAGTTTATGGGGTACAACCTGTTTTGTTTTGGTACATGTTTACATAATGATCATATCAATTATTGGATTATCAAGAGCCTCAAACACTATTTGTCTGTGGTGAAACATCAAGATATTAAATAACCTAACCTTCCACATTTCTAGCACACTTCTTAAATGACCCTGATACTTCCCCATGTGACCCTCCTGTGGCATGGCATACTTCCTTATCCTGGGATCTGAGAGTATAACAAAATATCTTTTCAATGGCAATCATCTGATGTACAGTATTTACTGGGCTCATCATAACCTGAATAATAAAAACCTACATTTTACAGTAGCCCTTTCTTTCTGCTTGCTTTGAATTTAGTTTGTTTTTCTTTTTCTGGCTTCTTAGGACAGAAAATGAGCTTATTAATTTAATACCTTTCTTCTTTGCTGTATAGCATTAGTTTAGCTATATTCTGTAAGTTTGCTGTGTTGTACTTTTTTATTCCTCTCAAAGTATTTTCCAATTTCTTTTGTGATTCTTTGACATTTATTAATAAGGAGCAGACTTTCTCATTGTACCTATTAGTCAATTTCTCAAAATGATTTCTAATTTTATTACTTATTTATTCTTATTTTTTCTGAGACAGGCTCTCACTGTGTAGTTCAGATTGGTCTTGAACTCGCTATGTAGATCAGGCTGGTCTTGAACTCTAGGCAATCGTCCTGCTTCAGCCTCCAAGTGGTAGGATTACAGGCATGTGCCACTATGCCTGGCTTATTCTTAACTTCAAGTGTAAATCAAAATGTTACAAAATCCTATATTTGGATGAATTCTCTGTAAGAGAATACCTACCCTCAATTCTAATAACCTCCCAAATGGTATTAGAGATAATTTTTCAAAAAATGTTAGAAAAGACTAATTGAATAAGGCAAAAATCCTTTATACTTTGTATTAATATAGCTTCTTACAGATTACAGAAAGTGGTTTTACATTCATGACTGCATTTAAGTAAATTAATTTTTTAAAATTCCTTGAAAAGTATTTTAACACAAAATAGACAACTAATAAATTAACAAAAATAAAATACCTGGTAGGTGTTGTCAAAACTGTCATACATGAATCTGGTGATCAAGGACGTCTTTCCAACTGAAATGAAAAGAAAAACAGAGACATTACATTGACTTCTCAGGCAACTGTTTTATAGAGAACTACAATTAAAGGGAAAGTATCTGCAGCAGTTCTACTAATCATTAATTAAAATCCTTATAGTCCCAAGCTTGTTGACATTACTTTCTCTAGTCATAAACAATCTCTTCACATTAAGAGTACAGGTAAAAAGTATTTATTTTTGGTTTTTTTGGTACCAGGGATCGAACTCAGTTCCTTGTGCTTGCAGGGCAGGCAGCGGAACCACTGAGCTAAATCCCCAGCCCAAAAAGTATTTATTTAGTTAAGTTGAGGAAAATGAACAGATAGGATGGAGAAAAAGCAATCAACTATGTAGACTCCCTAATTCACTAAAAGCCAAGCAGATATTTACTTTGACCTTAAGAAAAAGAACTCTTCTAGATTCGGGTCTACTTCATTTAGTGAATCACAGTATAATCCCTAAGAGTAGAAAGATAAAGAGTCCTAAGAGGGGTATGAGGGATATAAGAACTAGACTGTTGAAGAATAAGAAAGAAATACCATGAGAAGCTGTTATGAAACTCATCTCAGGATCAGACCTCTCCACTTCATTGGCAGGGAAATCCCAAAGGTCCATACTCCTACTTTGGTTTGGTATTTTTCGGAAAGTACAACTAGGTCAATCATAGTGAATGCTGGCAATTTCCTTACTTATGAGCACAATCTCCAGGAGCAAAAACAATATCTAATTATTTCTCTAGTAGTTTGGCACAGATTCAATAAATACTAAATAAATGTAAGCGGTCCTTTCAATTAGAAAGGAGGTGGGGGTGGAGACCTAGGAGCACATGCCTATAAGGCCAGCACTCTAATCCCAGCGCATGGGAGGCTGAGGCAGGAGGATCACTGTGAGTTGAGGTTAGCCTAAGCGACATAGTGAGTTCAAGGCCAGTCTGGACTACACAAGGAGATCCTGTCTCAAACAAAACAAAACAACCTAGGTAAGCCCGGCCTGGTGGCACAGTCCTGTAAATCCCAGCACTGGAGGATCACTGAGTTTGAGACCAATGTGCACTACATAGTGAGACTCTTGTCTCAAAAAACCAAAAAAAAAGGGGGGGGGAGGAACCTAGGTAAACATCTAATGCTCCTCAAGAAATAATTTTGAGAGCATAGAAAACATATCCAGCTATTCATATTTTAATATGAATTTAAGTAACTTTTAATTTCAACCCAATATTTTGTTTATTACTATTTTGTTGTTTTGAGACCAGGTCTTGCAATGCAGTTCAGGCTAGCCTTGAACTCAATAGGCGGCCCAGGCTAGCCTCAAATTCAGGCAATTCTTTTGCCTCAGCATCCTGAGTGCTGGGTTTACAGATTTGCACCACCCTACCCAGCTCAACCCAATTTTTAGAGGCTTGATCCTGGCCTCTACATTTCCTTCTTTTCATACACCATATGAAAGAAAACCTGAGGGGTAAAAACAAAACAAAACTAGTCTCAGTATAGAAGGTCAATATACAAAGATGAATTACATTTGTAAAAATCAGAAGTAAACATGAAAAATAAAATAGCAATAAATTTAACAAGATGTACAACTAATACTCTGTTGAGAGAGAATCAAGAAACGCTAAACAAATGGAAAGAAGATACACAGTATACGTGGCAAGAAGAACCAACATGAAGATGTTAATTTTCCTCAAATAATACATTCAACACAAGCTCAGACATAAGGCCAGCAGCCTTTTTAAAACACAGACTGTTAAAATGATTATAAAGTTCGTAGAGGAATGCAAAGGCTCTATAACAGTTAATCTCAACAAGAATAAACAAATCTCAAGAGTATACAACACCCAGGGCCGGGGATTTAGCTCAGTGATTTCGCCTTCTGCTACAAGCGCAAGGACACGGGTTTGATCTCCATTACCAAAAAAAAGTATACGACACCCAATTTCAAAAATGACTATGAAACTATAGGAATCAAGACAGTGTAGTATTGGCTAACAACAGAAAAACAGATCAACGGAATAGAACAGGGCCCAGAAATAGACAAAAATCTCCAGGCAGCTGAATAAACATCTCTATCCTCTGAGACCAAAATTCTATTTCTTCTACCTCACCCCCTTTCAAAAAATGCCAGGAAACAGACAATTCACATCTTTTCTTCCACATTAGCACCTCATGAATAAAATGAAAATTATGATTTTTTAAATTTTTAAATTGTGGCACTTTATTCCCAAGCAAACATCTCCATAATTATGTCTGTTATGGCTCTTGTTAAAGACCTTTGCTGTCTGTGTGTACCATGTTGTTTCTGCTCTGCCATGCCTGATTTTTGTCCCTGCCTTGGAGTTGGCTGATTATGGACTGAAACCTCTACGAATTGTAAGCTAAATAAACCCCTTCCCCTTTAAAAAAAAAATTATGTCTGTTATGAATATCAGAAGGCGTTTTAGAAAATACATAGTTTCATCCTAATCCCTAACCTCTTCCCAGAATTAGTAAGGCAGAAATTTATTTTTTCTGCCAACTTCCAAAGAAGAGCTTTAATTTTGCTACATAAAAGTAGCACTGAGATGGAATCAATGCTATACAGTTAATTTGAACAAGTGAAATTTTCTCACACCATAGGAAAGACAATTTCAGTGAAATCTCAACTTGTTTCTATATCCTTATGGCTGCAATCTTTTCAAAAACACGCTTCTCACTGATAAAAGTGTATGAAGAATTAAAGATCCTATCTTAATTGTGGGTGGTACCTCTAAATCTAGTAAGAACTAAGAACTAAGGGCTAGGTAAGTCTATTTTACAAAAATACTTAAGAATCTAGTAAAGTGTAGATAAAATGTTTTATTAAAAAGATTAAATTTTTTAATGAGGAATGGCAATGAAGCAAGAAAAAATTTTAAAATGCTCTAAACAAAAAAGGTGGGGGATGTGGCATTTATAGTTAGTTCAGGGCTCTTTTTCATTAGAATATTTATGCTATGCCACACACTGCACGACAGGTTTTCAGGACCAGTTTTTCATCTCATAGCCACTGCAGCCTTATATTTTGGACATTCCAGATTTACACTATACTTCCTCACAAAGAGGTCAGTTTCAAAAAACCTACAATCCCAGTCAAATTGCAAGAAAAAATATCAGCAAGATTGAAGATGGAGCTCAGGGTAGACAACTTACCTAGCATGTGTGAGGCCCTGGGTCAGAACTCCAGCACACACACACAAAAAAGGAAAATTCCAACAAAAGAATATCCTATAGAAAAGCTGGCCACTTCCCCTCAAAACTGTCTAGGGCAGGGCTGAGGATTTAGCTCAGTGGTTTCGCCGCCTGCTGCGCAAGCGCAAGGACCCGAGTTGATCCCCCTGATCCCCAGTACAAAAAAAAAAAAAACTGTCTAGGGCAGGGGCGAGGATTTAGCTCAGTGGTTCCGCCGCCTGCCTCCCAAGCACAAGGTCCAGAGTTCCATCCCCAGTACCAAAAAAAAAACCCCAAAAAACTCAATCTAATAAAGTATCTGAGAGGATCCTGGAAAGAAAAATGATATTAAGTTAAACTAAAGAAAACTAAATAAAGTATGGATTTTACTTAATGATGTATAGCCCTTGGTAATGAATTAGGAAAATATACTGTATTAATGAAAGCTATTATTTATTTATTTGGTACTAGGGATCGAACTCAGGACCTTGTGCTTTCCAGGCATGTGCTGTGCCACTGAGCTAAATCCCCAGCCCTGAAAGATATTTTTTAAATAGAAGAACTAGGTGCCAGTTCATAGGAACAGTACTAGCTCAGTTGTATACATCTGAAGCTATTTAAAAAATAAAGTTTAAAAATTCAATATTCATATACTTTTAAACAAAAACAAACGAAAAACCAAAATGAACACAATAGGTAGACTGGTGGGCCAGAAAGAAAATGAAGTAATCTTTTAGGTACAATGGAAATTCTATTTATCTTGTGATAAATACTGAATTACAAATCACTGAATTACACACTTTTAAGCAGATGGAGTTCATTATATGTGAGTTATTCTTCTGGAAAATTAATAAGAAAAAGTAATCTCACAAATCAGCCTCAATAAGATGGCACTGGTTTCATTTAAATGAAGTTTCATTCACCAGTATTTTAAAATTCTGAAAGATACAACTCTAGGTCAGTAAACTCAGGTTTTCTGAGCACAATGCCACAATGAGGGGAAAAATTTTTTTTCTTTTTTTTTAAGGTACTAAAGATTGAAGTCAGGGTCTTAGCACTGAGCTTCATCCCTAGCTCATTTTGTGGGGGGGTGGGGGGGCGTGTACTGGGGATCAAACTCCGGTCCTTGTACTTGCAAGGCAGGCGGTGGAACCACTGAGCTAAATCCCCAGCTCCCTAGCTCATTTTTATGGGCAGTATCTTACCATACTAAGTTCCCCAGCTGGGCTCAAACTTATTCCCTTCCTGCCTCAGCCTCCCAGAATGCTGGGTTTACAGGTGTGTACCCCCATGCATAGCTGAGAAATACATTTTAAGTCCCATATAAGGACACAATTACATGAAACTTACTACAGACAATACATTCTGTTGTCACTGTATAAATTATTTGCTGAAATATTTACTGATAGAATAAATAAGATTTCTGGAACTGGCTTTAAAATACTCCTATGGGGGCCGAGGACTTAGCTCAGTGGTTCTGGCACCTTCCTCAAAAGTACAAGGTCCCAAGTTCGATCCCGGGTACAAAAAAAATAAATAAATAAAATACTCCTATGGATACCAGAGTCCTATACTCAAGAGAAAAGAGGACAGTATTTCATAATGAAGTATGATGTCACCTGTACTTGGGGGGAGGGGCTGGTAAATATTCTTTTCAGATTTAGAAATTTCACTTTATTTGATTTTTTTGGTACTAGAGATGGAACCCAGAGCCTTTGCACTAAGAAACATCCCAGTCTTTATGTTTTATTTAGAGACAGGGTCTTGCTAAGTTGACCAGGCTCAAATTCGCAATCCTCCTACCTCAGCCTCCCAGAGTGCCATATTACAGATGTGCACAACCATGCCTGACTTGCTTTTATCTTCAGAGGTTGCTTTGTTTTTTGGTCAATATACAAAAATCAAAGCTGTATTTCTATGTACAAGCAACAACTGGAAATTAAAATTTTGCAAACTTCCATTTATGACAGTATCAAAACCAAAATACCAATATCTGATGAAAATTCAACTCTCACTGAAAACTGCAAAACACTGCTAAGGGAAACTAAAGATCTAAATAGATGGAGAGGGCCACTATGTTCAAGAATTGAATATTCAATATTGCTAAATCTCTCTAAACTGATCTAGAGATTCAATGTAATTTCAATTAAAACAAAGGCATAAACTGATAAACTGGTGCAAAAATTACATGGAGAGGGCAAAAGAATTAGAATAGTCAGGACAGCAAGGCACAGTGGTGCATACTTATAATCCCAGCGCTAAGGAGGCCGAAGCAGGATAATTGTGAGTTTGAGGTCACCCTGGGATACACGGTAAGACCCTGTTCCCAAAAAAATCAAGTTAAAGACAAAACTGGTGATTTAACAACCAGATCTCAAGATTTATATAAAACCAGAGTAAATAAGATAATATGATTAAAATCCATTAGAACAGATTAGAGTCCAGGGCACCATTAGAATTCAAAGGAAAAGAAACAGGACAACTGGACATCTGAATAGGGAAAAACCTTGATTCCTATTCTTCGTACACAAAAAAAATTAATTCAAGATGAATCACAGATCTAATTATAAGAGCTAAACTCTAAATCTTCAAAAGAAAGTAACAGGATACTATCTTCATGACCTGGAATAGGCAATGATTTCTTTAAAACTAAAAAAGCAATGGGCCAGGGATTTAGGATTTAGTGGTTCTGGTGCCTGCCTTGCAAACACAAGGTCCTGAGTTCGTTCCCGGCACCACCCCCCACCCCCCAAAAAACCCTAAAAAAGCAATAATCATTAAAAAAAAAAAAAAAAAAAAAGCTAGGTATGGTGTCACATGCCTGTAATCTTGATAGCTCAAAAGTCTGAGGTAGGAATAAGTCTGAGGCCAGCACAGACAAGTTAGCAAAAGCCTGTCTCAAAATTTAAAAAGAATTAAAAGTCCATAATTTGTCAGTAACTGAATACAAAGATACTGAAATATATGAAATGCCAGACAAAGAATTTAAAAGACTGATTTATAAAATGAATAATGACATCAAAGTCACAACAAACAGGTGAATGAATTAAACAAGTACGACAATGAAGGATATGAAGGAGTAATTCAACAAAGATAGAGATTCTGAAGAAGAACCAAACAAACTCTGGAAAAGTACAGTAAATCAAAAAAAATCAGTGGAGGGCTGGGGATTTAGCTCAGTGGTATCACCGCCTGCTGTGCAAGCGCAAGGACCCGAGTTCGATCCCTGGTACCAAAAAAAAAAAAAGTCAGTGGAAAGCCTCACCAACAGTGAAGACTATGCAAGAGACAGAATTTCAGGGCTTGAAGATAAGGCTGAGGAATTAGTAAATCCAGACACTAGTTAAGAAAGAAAAATAAATTATGAACAAAACTTCCAAGAACATTGGAACACAGTTAAAAAACCAAACATAAATTTTTGGTGTAGAAGAGAGTCCAAAGGTACAGACTAATGGCATAGAAAATCTGTTTAATGAAATAATAATAGAAAACTTCAAATCTTGGGAAAGATGTAGCTATCCAGGTACAAAAGGCATTTAGAACTCTATAGGGACAACCAGAAAAGAACCTCATGCCACATTACAGTTAAAATGGAAAGAATAGAGAACAAGGAAAGACTACTGAAAGCTGCAAGGGAGAAATGCCAAGTCACTCATAGAAACAAACACTTCAGATTTCTCTGCAGAAACCCTACAGGCCAGGAAGGCAGGACTTGATGCATTTCAAGCTCTGAAAGAAAACAACTGCCAGCTGAGATTACTATTCCCAGCAAAGCTAGTCTTCAAACTTTAAGGAGAAATATAGAACTTCTAAGATAAGCATAAACTAAAGAAATTCATGACCACTAAGCATCTGTTGAAGATATTTAAATGAATCCTTAGGAAACAATCAAACATTAGAAAAACAACAAAATTAGAGCAATCAGTATATACCTTTCTATAGTAATTCTGAATGTAAATGGTCTTAATTCTCCAACTAAAAGACAGACAGACTGGCAGGCTGGACTAAAAACAAGGCCCAACTCTTCTGTGCTTACAAGAAATACATCTCACTACCAAAGACTGAAAAGTGACAGGATGGAAAATATTCCATGTAAACAGAACCCAAAGCAAGCAGGAACGGATACTCATATCTGACAGTGCAAACTTCAAGACAAAATTAGACAAGACAAAGAAGGCCACTACATATTGGTATAGGGAACAATCCACTGAGACGATATAACAGTTGTAAATGCATATGCAATGAACACCAGAGCACACAATTTCAGATAGGTCACCCAAACAAAAAAATCAACATATAAACATCAGAGTTAAGCTATAGCACAGAGCAAAGAAACTTAAGATGTCTACAGAATATTCCACCCAACAACTACAGAATACACATTCTCAGCTCATGGAACATTCTCCAATACAGATCATATTTTAGGCAATAAAGCGAGTCTTAACACATACAAACAAAATTTTTTAAAAACTGAAATTATTTTTGTATTTTATCAGATCAAAATTGAATGAAACTAGAAATCAACAGAAGAAGAAACCACAGAAACTATACAAATACATGGAGACTGAACAATTCGCTTTTGAAAAATGAAGTGGGTCACTGAAATCAGGGAGGAAATTTAAAAATTCCTAAAATCAAATGGAAATGGAAATACAACATACCATAACCTGTGAGATACAGCAAAGGCAGTTCTAAGAGGGAAGTTTATAGTCATGAGTCTAAAAGAAAAGTTTACAGCTATGAATGCCCATATAAAAAAAAAAATCAAAAAGATCTCAAATAAAGAACCTAATGATACATCTCAAGGTCTTAGAAAAACAAGACCAAACCAAAATCAACAGGAGAGAAAAAAGATCAGAGTTGAAATCAATGAACAATGCCCGGGATCAATGAAACAAAGAGGTGGTTTATTGAAAAGATACAGAAGATTGGTAAAACCTTAGCCAAACTATGCAAAAGAAAAAGACACCTCAATATAATTACAGAGAACTAGGAACTTCCATTCATCAAAAGAGACAATTAAGAAACTGAAAAGGCAAGCCCAGACTGGGAAATAGCCGACCAAGGAAATAGTTCCAGCATGACACGTAAGAAGCTACACATGTACACTCTCATTGGTAAAATTTTTTTAAATAAATAAAACACTTAAAGTCTCTGGAAATAGTTCTAAAAGCATAAAGCAAACAACAAAATATTATTTTAAAAAAATTTAGGGTCAGGGATTTAGCTCAGTGGCACCACACCTGCCTTGTAAGCGCAAGGCCCTGAGTTCAATCCCTGGTACCAAAAAAAACCCCCAAAAAACAAAAAAAACAAAAACAAAAAAATTTAAACCTGGTAAAAAAAGAGAAAGTATATTATTTGAATCAAAAAATAATGTAGCTGGGCAAGGTGGTGCATGCCTATAATCCCAGCACTTGGGAGACAAAGGCAGGAGGATCACCAAGAGTTCAAGGCCAGCCTGGGCTACATAGTGAGTTCAGGGCCAGCCTGAACTACAAAGTGAGACCTTGTCTCAGAAAAAACCCAAAAAATAATTTTAAAAAAAATGTAGAACAATGCTTATAATATATCTGTAACGGCAAAGAACCAGACACAATCCAAATGTCCATCAATACCAGAATGGATATAGTTAGTAATATAATGAAATATACACGTAAAAATAATATCCTGTTAATATATAAAACTACATGAGCTAGAATTCTAGCTCTTTTCCTCCTTTCTCTGTATATTGGGCTCAGAGATTACACTGTGTCTCTATGTGAATATGGACAGGTAGCATTTACCAACATGTACCTGTCTATTTTCCCTTAGAAAAAAACTTTTAAAAATGGGATATAGAAGGTCAGCAAAGGGTGGGTTTGAGATGTTTGGATGGGTTAAGCGGGCATTTGACAACATGGCTTCTCCTTTGGCATGTTTCATTGTGATGTTAACAGACATCCTTGCAGTTTAAGATGACACTTTTAAAATAAAATTCTCTCCTAATGATGACTTGAGCCCTGCCACTCAAGAGAATCAGAAGAACCTGTAGGATCTTATTTGGAATTGACATTCTCTATTGTAATTTTGTTAGTTTATTTTTAAATTCTTTTTTGTTTTCACTGGAAAAGGTGATGCGCAGTTTTAAATGTTCACAGTGTACAAGTTGCTTTGTTACAATAAAACTACATGTGTACACGAAAAAAAAAACTACATGAGCTAATTTCAGTATTACATAGAGTGAAAGAAATCAGACACATGTGCTTGCTTCGGCAGCACATATGCTAAAATTGGAAAGAAGTCAGACACAAAGAACATATACTGAAATATTACATTTATATGAAACTTCAAAACTGGCGAAATGAATTAGTGGTAATAAAAGTCAGGGGGCTGGGATTTAGCTCAGCGGTTCCAGCGCTTGCAGGCGCAAGGTCCCGAGTTCAATCCCCGGTACAGGGTGGGGTGGGGGAGAATAAGCACCTTGGGCCGGAGATTTAGCTCAGTGGTTTTCACTGCCTGCTGCGCAAGCGCAAGGACCCAAGTTCAATCCCTGGTACCAAAAAAAAAAAGTCAGAGTAGTATAGAGTTTTTAACTGGAAAAGAGTGCTAGGGAAACATCTAAGTGCTGGAAATAACTTGTGTCTTCATTTGAGTGGTAATTACAAGAGTATATAAAATTACATTGCTTCCAACAAGCCATATATTTATGACATATTCATTTTATGCCATTTATTGGATGTTATACTTTAATAAAATAATCTTTTTTAAAAAGGGTAAAACAACCAAGTGTGGTGGTTCATGCCTATAATCTCAGCTAGGGGCTATGGCAGGAAGATCACAAGTTCAAGAACATTTAATGAGACCGTATCGCAAAGTAAAAATGTAATGTAATGTAGCTCAGTGGCAGAGTGCTAGCCTACCACGAATGGCAACTGGGTTCAATCTCCAGTACAGTACTGCAAAAACAGGGAGAAAAGGTCTAAACACTTTCTTATGTATGTGTTATTCCCAATAAAAGTGTATATATCTATTTAGCATTCACATAGTCCCTGATAAGGGAGTACAAGAAGGGTACTTCACCCCCATTATAGTCTCCGGTTTAATCAACCCAAAACCAAATTGGGGGTATTCCACAGGATACCTGCTCTCTGGATTGTCAAGATCACGAAAACCAAGGAAAGACTGAGAAACTATCACAGGTCAGAAGAAACTGGGGAGACACAAAAACTAAATGTAATATGGTACCCTACACTGCATCCTGGAACAGAAAGAGGAATACTGCAAATTGCTTGAGTAAACCTGTCATTCAAGTCGGGTAGAATCATATAAAAGTCAGAAAGTAGAGACATCATTAAGTTTACATAATGAACTATGCCTGCCTGCTAATAAATGGTCGGATGTATGGGAGGAAAAAGGAGCAAGGAAGAAATAAAGCAGGGAGGGAATAGGTGAGAAAAATTCTTTTAAATTGGCCAAAATGTTCAAAACTGAAGGCCTGTGATGGTGTGTGTGTGTGTGTGTGTGTGTGTGTGTGTGTGTGTGTTAATGACTCAAATCTATTATACCTCCACACCTTATTGTCTAAATAAAAGTAACTTTAGCATTTTAGTGCTACAGACTTGACTTTACTCTTCTAGGAAATTCTTGTCTAGAAAAATATAAATTGCAAATAACTTCATTGCTCCTTTCAGGAAAGCCCCCAAAATCCATTCAAAAGAACATAACTGTTCATTTTACTCTCCAAGAATCACTGAACCTCTTTGGGTAGGAATCTATAGTACTGTGACAACTTTTTGGGTCACTTGATACTATTTATCAAAAAGACCAACATGATATTCAATGCAGCATACAATCTGATCTAAATAGGCATCTATAAGAAATAACCAGAGATGTGCACAAAAAAGTATAAAATTATTCACTATAACGTAACAATAATTTTTAGAAACAGCCTACTTTTCAACAAGGCCACGTTTATACAAAAAAAGTGCACAAGGTTATACAAGTAAGGTGCATGTATCAGATTGACAATAGCTATTCAAATTTTTGCTGCAAAAATTAGAGTGCAGGAGAAAATGAATGAAAATATTATAAAGAGAAATATTATAAAGAGTTTTAAAAGCTAATCTTGCTGGGCATGGTGGCGCATGTCTGTAATACCAGCACGAGAGGCTGAGGCAGGAAAACTGTTATGAGTTCAAAGCAAGCTGGTCTACACAGGGAATTCAAGGCCAGCTTAAACTACATTGCAAGATCCTATCTAAAAAGAAAATTTTTTTAAGCTAATCTTATCAATTTTGCCGCAGTAAAAAAAAAAAATCTATTCATCATCTACAATTAGGAAAAATATCTATAATCAATAAAAAATTACAAAAGCAAAACAATTTCTAATAGTAAAAATATAAATGCTAGCCAAACATAGTAGTGCATACCTGTAATCCCAGCTACTCAAAAGTCGGAAGGAGAATCACAAGTTCAAGTCTAGCCTAGACAATTTAGTAATTTAGCAAGAACTTGTCTCAAATTAAAAACTAAAAGAGCTAGAGAGGTAGCTCAGTGTTCTGGGTTCAATCCCCAGTAAAGGGAGTATGTGTACAAGCCATACTTTCACTCAAAAGACAACTAATCTAAATAGCTTATCTGGTTAAGCAGAGTGCAACGAGTGTTTAAATACTCCATTCTGAAGCATATACAGTCAGCCCTACATTCACAGGTTCAATCATGAATTGAAAATATTTTTAAAGAAAATATTGCATATGTACTGAATATGTACAGACTTTTTTCTTGTTATCATTCCCTAAACAATACAGTATTAACAACTGTTTTACCATTTACATTGCATTAGGAGTAAATAATCTAGATATGATTTAAAATATATGCCAAGAAAAGTATATACAAGTGGATATGCATAGATTACATGAAAATACTAAGCCATTTTATATAAGGGACTTGAGTATCCATGGATTTTTGTATCCACGGGAGTCCTGGAAACATTTCCTTACAGATATCAAGAGATCATCTTTTTATAAATAATCTTTACAAAACTGCAATAGTATTTACGATGCCTCTTTAATGATATCTTCAGAAACAAAACAGATATTCTAGCCCAATTTCAATATAATACTATTTCTAAAACTGAGTCATGAGCGGGGCATGGCGACACACAAATACCAGCACTCAGGAGGATGAGGCAAGAGATCACTGTGGGTTCCAGGCCAGCCTGGGCTACACAGGGAGTTCAAGACCAGACTGAACTACATAGCAAGACCCCCATCTCAAAAAACAAAACAAATACACAACAACAAAAAAAACACCTAAATCATGTGTAATGCTAATTGTACCCTCTTGCAGTTCTGCAAAGACCTGTCATGACAATGATCTCAGCAGGATTTCCACTCATTTTGTTGTACTATTTTATTTTTTGAGACAAGGTCTTGCTATGTAGTCCAGACTGGCCTCAAACTCACTCCTGCCTGTCTCCCAAGTGCTGGGATTACAGACACGCACCACCATCCCCAGCTCCGTTTTACTGCACTATCAACCACTAGCAAACAATTTAGGTATGAAACCTAATCCGAATGGCAGGGCTGTGCTGTATCTTTAAAATATTTGTAGTCCAAGACAAATAAAATAGAAAAAAAAAGAGCCTAGTTATTTGTTTCTTCATTTCAATGACCACATACGAAAATGTCAGGACTGAACGAATATAAAAACAAAGCAGGCTCAAGATTAACTGCTTGAGAAGAGTAATTATTGTAGTGATAAAAAGCACAGAAGTACTGTATATTAAGTAGGAGCAGGCTTCTATAAGAATGGAAGTAAAGGTGGGGTCGGGGATTTACCTCAGTGGCACCTCCTGAGTTCAATCCCCCGGTACCAAAAAAAAAGAATGGAAGTAAAGGAAAAACTTCCCAGAAGAAAAAAAAATGACTTTACAGCTGAGAATTGAAGGTCTGAAATGCTGAAGACCTGTTAGCTACAAAATTTAGCAAGTAATATGGGTTACCCTGTATTAGAGAGCTTACTTAAGGTGCTTTTACATATTTTTCCAACCTTAACTGGAACATATCTAAAAAGAAATGAATTTAAATATGTAACTACTCTACTTAGATATGACATTAGCTGAATTCTTCAAAAACAAATCAGAAGCTGGGCGTGGTGGGGCATGCCTGTAATCCCAGCACTCTGGAGGCTGAGGCAGGAGAATTACTGCAAATTCAAGGGCAGCCTGGGCTAGTGAGATCAGGGCCAACCTGAACTACAAAGTGAGACTCTGTCTCAAAAAATCAAATCAAAACAAAAACAAGTCAGAAAATCAAACTTGTAATGAACCACATGTAGGGTATAACTCAAATTATAGGCTCTTTTCAGAATGTTACTTCTAACATAGAACCTATCCCAACCTCAAAAGTTGTATGATTCCATTTATATAAAATGTCTAAAATAGGTTAATCCAGAAACAAAAAGTAGATTAGTGGTTAACACTGTTGGGGGGATTGTGGGAATGTAAGAATTTGGTAATTCAAGGATTTAGCTCAGTGGTTCCGCCGCCTGCCTCACAAGTGCAAGGTCCCAAGTTCAATCCCTGGTACTAAAAAAAAAGGAAATGTAAAGAATTTGGTGATTCTTCTGCAGGCAGTACTACTCTGAATATACTAAACACCACTGAACCATATACTTTATTTTTTTGGTACCGGGGATCGAACTTGGGTCCTTACTCTTGCAAGGCAGGCGGCAGAATTACTGAGCTAAATCCCCAGCCTGAACTATATACTTTAAATGATTGACTTATATGAGTTTTTTCTCAAAAATGGCAAAATGTTTTTCAGTACTAGGGATTGAACCCTTTTACACTGAAATACATCCTCAGCCTTTTTTTTTTTTGAGACAGGTTCTTGGTAAATTGTCCTGGCTAAGCTCAAACTTGCAACCCTCCTGCCTCAGTCTTTCTGAATGCTGGGATTATAAGTGTTTGACACCATGCTCCGCTAAAAGCAAAAAAAAAAAAAAGAATTTTTAAATACCTAGAATTCTAAGAATTTAAGAGTATTTGTGCATAGGGCCAGGGATTTATCTCAGTGGTTTCACCGCCTGCTGCGCAAGTGCAAGGACCCAAGTTCGATCCCTGGTACCAAACAAACAAAGAGTATATGTGCATAAACAGAAAATCCTCAATTATTCTACAACCCATATATATATAACAAATTATGACCTGCTTCATAATTCTTGGTCAGTTACATTGTCCAAATAGTACCGAATCAGACAACTAGATATTTACATTTCCTACCTTCTTCTCACAGAAGGCACTATTAAAAGATTAATGTGCTACAATTGTAGCTCAAATCATATGCTATGACTTTAAGAACTAAGCTAAGCAAAGAGCACTACCTATAGTCACTACTCCTTCATGGTAACAAGATAGCTGAGAAAATAGTGAAGAACTGTAGCAGAAAAGCTCGGCTGTAAGCAAATCTCATTGCTCTAGTATATCCAAGGGTGTCTTACCTAGGTGATGCAATTCTACAGCAAAACAGAAAATCAATAACCAAGCTAAGCTACTTCAATGTTACCAACCCAATCAATAACACTTTAAGTTTAAAAATGTAGTAGCCTTTCTCTGAAGACCTAAAATGAATAGATTTTGTTTTTCTGAAAGCTATAAATAACTACATTATACAATCATATTTTGTTTGTGACAGAGGCTCCCTATGTTGCCCTGGCTGGGCTTGAACTCAAAATCCTTAGCCTCCTGAGTAGCTGGGATCACAGGCATGCACCATGACACCCAGCTACAATATACAATAGTATTTTTAAATGGAGAGAATGAGTTTGATTGTACAGAACACTGGCCAAAATAAGGAATTCGTATCTACGGCTCAAAAGTTGTTTTGAATACAGTAGTTTATTATTCTCAGCACCACAGAAATATAATAAATGTGCTTTATTCCTTTAGTAATATTTACTAGGACTATAGTACAAGGTCCTAGAATGATAAAAAGTGACATCAGAAATAAAAACAAAAAAAGTCTTATCTTACAAAATAAAATGTACCATATGATCTACTGTGTTCTTTGTTATGTACCCAAAAAGAGTTGCAAAGTTGTCTACACAAAAATTTGCATATGGAGAGCTAGGGGTATAGTTCAATAGTAGAGTGCTCGTGTGGCATGGTTTGATCCCCAGCACCACACCAAAAAACCCTGTACACAGATGTTTATAGCTGCTTTATTCATAATTGCTAAAACTTAGAAGCAATTAAGATATCCTTCAATGAGTAAAAGGATAAGGTGTTCCAGAAAATGAAATTACTCATCACTAAAAAAGGAATAAACTGGGCTGGGGATTTAGCTCAGTGGTTCTGCTGCTTGCCTTGCAGGTGAAAGGTTCCAAGTTCGATCCCCGGTATCAAAAAAAAAAAAAAAGGAATAAACTATTAAACCATGGAAGACACACAAGAACTTTAAATCCTACTACTATATGAAAGAAAGCAATCTGAAAAGGCTATATACTGTGTGATTTCAACTACTATAAAAGACTGGAAAAAACAAAACTTAAGAGACAATAAAAACATTAGAGTGTGTGGGGTTAGAAATACTGTGGGATGGGCCGGGGATGTAGCTCAGTGGCGTCACGCCTCCTGGGCAGGCCAAGGTCCTGAGTTCCATTCCCAGTACTGGAAAAAAAAAATACTGTGGGGGTAAATAAGGCACAGAAGATGTTTAGGACAGTGAAAATACTCCCTATAAGACTACAATGGTGGGCCGGGCGTGGTAGCACATGCCTATAATCCCTGCACTCCTGAGGGTGAGGCAGGAGGATCACTGAAAGTTTGAGGCCAGCCTGGGCTACACAGAAAGTTCAAGGCCAGCCTGGATTACACAGTGAGACCTCCTCTCAAAAATAACAACAACAAACTACCATGTTGGATACATGTCATTATATATCTGTCTAAATTCACAGAATGTACAACAGCAAGAATGAATCTTAATGTAAATAATGAACTTGGGGTGATAATGTGTCAATGCATGTTCATCAATTTAATAGCTGCACCACAATGATGGGGAATGTTGATAAGGGTTGTAAGACTATGTGTATGTTGGGCAGAGAATGTATGGGAAATCTTTACTTTCCTCTCAATTTTATTATGAACCCAAAATTGATCTAAAAAATTAAATCTTTAAAAAAAGCAAGAAAGACATATAAAGACCCACTCTCTAATGTTACTAAAGATAAAAAGTTGGGCCAGGGATTTAGCTCAGCAGCACTGCACCTGCTACGCAACCACAAGGTCCTGAGTTTGATCCCTGGTACCAAAAAAAGATAAAAGGTAAACAAATATTTTAATGCTTAGTTACTATTTATTACTCATTTTATTCCAAAACTAACAAATGCTAGGGAACAAGGAAGTTCAGGGATGAGAATGCAAAAACAAGAGTAAGGTTTGGACCTAAAAGGAGTTTATAATTCACTGAAGGAAATAAATACACACACATACAAGACAGAAGAGAAGGAAGCACTGTACATATTTAACCTCCATACTGCCAGAGGTAACACTTCTCAATTTATAAAACATTTCTACTGGGTGAGGTGGCACACACTTGTAATCCTACCTACTCAGGAGGCTGAGGCAACAGGATCACAAATTGGAGGCCAGCCTGGGCAACTGAATGAAACTCTGCCTTGAAATAAAAAAATAAAAAGGGCTTGGGGAGTTCAGTGACCCTGGGTTTTATCCCTCTCACTATAAAACAAAACACCAGGGCTTCCCAGTATCCATTAAAGTTAAAAATCTTTAGAAGGTATTGAAGGACCTTTACAATCAAACTTGAGCCTAACCTCTAGTCTCATTTTCCACCCTTCAAAAACTTCATTTGCCCATCATGAAAGGCTTATTACTTATTCTTCAAGCACATAATGTACTTCGGAGCCTCTGAGTTTTTTCTCATGTAATGAAATTTTGTGGAACCTTGCTTTACTGTTTACATTATGAGTTTATAGATTTGTTGTCTTATATGGTTTTGCCTAAAGGCAAGAAAAAGTAAATTACCTTTCAAAATTACATTCAGTCTAACAGTATATCTCAACAAATATTGTAGATGGCAGCTGACTTTTATTCCCACAACAAACTCAGTATACTTTTATGAATGTATCATATGGATAAAAAGATGAGTCAAAATAATCTGTACTCTCAAACAGCCCAGTGGAAAGCTCAAACTGAGTAGAAGCACACTCACTACGCTAGCATTAATTTTATTTCCAAACTTAAATCTAAGAGTAGAAATTTAAAGTAAAGCATAATCTATTTTTTCTTATGAAGCTAAAGAAGAAATGCTTAACAGTATCTCAAATTATCTTGTTCATATGTTTACTTCCTAGTTTACCTCTCCCAGCTATATATGGTAATATGAGGAACAGGAATTACATCTTCTACATAGCTGTACTCCTCATGTCAGTCCCTGCTTGGCACTGAATGAATGAATAAGAAACTTCAAGTCAGGCACACTGGTGCACACCTGTAATCCCAGCACTCACCCTCCAAATAAAAATAAAAATGAGTCTGGGGTGTAGCTCAGTGCAAACAAAGCCCATTGTTCAGTCCTCAGTACCATAAACAAAGAGAGGTATAAAACCAGAAGGTCAAATGTACCAATTTATGAAAGAAATAACTTCTGGAAGGATGAGAATATTCCAGTCAGTAACACTAGCACATTTTCTCATTCAAGTTTTATATCTGATTTGTATACATATTTCAATAAGATTCTCTCAAAAAGTTAAACCATTATTTGAAATGTTTTGTTAAATTTCACACACAGCCCCCCCCCCCACTAGTAAGAAGTCAGGAGTGGTTAAGCAGAGTTAAAGAGCTCTAAAGTTCTTGCATTGTCCAGAATAGTAAAGGTACCAATTAACTGTAGACTTTGATAAGTCAAGCAGGCATGACTGGGTATGGTGGTGTACACCTGTAGTCCTACCACTCCAGATGCTGAGGCAGGGTTGCTTGTGCACAGAAGTTTGAAACCATAAGGCAACATAGCGAGTTCCCATTTCAAAAAAAAGAATGCATGGCACAGCTTCTAGGGTAATCACTTAAAAAAAAAACTTCCAAATTAATATGGAATGATTTTTAAAAGACTATAAATTCAAACAACAAAAGAAAGAAAATATAACTATCTAGGGTAAAAAAGAAAGCATATAAATAAGATGGTAAATGTTATGGTTTAGAAGCTGGGGATTTAGCTCAGTGGTTCCGCTGGCTGCCTCGCAAGTGCAAGGTCCTGAGGTACCAAAAAAAAAAAAAAAGTTATGGTTTAAATATAAAGTGTCCCCCCAAAGACTAATGTATGGAGGGCTTGACCTCCAATGCAGTAATGTTTAGAGGTGGGACTGAGAGAAGTGATTGGAACAAGAGGGCTTTAACTTTATCAGTGGATTAACCCAATTTGATGGCACTATTGGAAAGTTATGGAAACAAGAGGTGAGGCCAAGTTTAAAGGAATGGAATCATGGAGGAGCAACCTTCAGAACTTTATCTGGTCTCCAGCTTCTTCCTCTCTGGTTCTCTCACTTTCTCTGTCTCCTGGCTGTTGGGGTGAGCAGCTTTCTTCCGCCATGCTCTTCTTCTATATTTCTGCCTCACCACAGGTTTAAAAGCAATTAGCCAGCTAGCCATGGACTGAAACCTCTGCAACCTTGAGTCATAATAAACCTTTCTTTCTTTAAACTGTTTTTCTCAGGTATTTTGTTTGGGTTTTTTGGTACCAGGGATCAAACTCAGGACCTTGCACTTGTGAGGCAGGTGGTGGGATTTCTCAGGTATTTTGACAGAGCAATGGAAAGCTGACTAACACAGCAGCTATTTTTCATGGTACCAGGAATTGAACACAAATACTTGTATATCTAGGTAAGCACTCTAACACTGAGCTACTTTTCCATCCTTTTTTTATTTAGTCTTTTGTATTTCTGAGACAAGGTCGTAGGGTGGCCTCAAACTTAAAATCCTCCTGCTTCAACCTCCAGAGTAGCTGGGATTACAGGCGTGTGCCACTGCACCTAGTTAAGGTAGATTTATTTTAAAACCAAATATATAAGTAATTTAATTCTATTAAACATAAACGTACTAATGCTCCAATTTGTAAAACAGCTTATCAAACACAAAGCCTAACTAGATGCTACTTATTCAGGTACAGTACAACTGAAGCTTAAAAAAAATAAAAGATTGAAACTGAAAAGATAGAAAACACTAGCCCAAAGAAAGATGGTGCATCCGTATTAATATCAAAGTAAAGCCAGGGACATGTCTGTAGTCCCACCTTCACAGGAGGGTGAGAGAGATTACTTGAGCCCAGGAGTTTGCGACCAGCCTGAGCAATATAGCAAGACCTTGTGTTTAAAAGAAACAAAAGCAGAAACAAACAAATAAGCAAAACAAAACAAAAAAAAGAAAGAAAAGAAAAAGTAAATTCAACTTTAGTAGTAGAACATTGGTGATGAAGATTCAATTCACCAAAAAAAAAACAGTTTTAATGTTAAAGTCTCAAAAGCATGTAAGGTCACAGACAAAGTCTCAACAACATTAACACTGAAATATTATTTTCCAACCAAAGTGCAATTTAGCCAGAAATCTAAATTATAAAGAAAAATAGAAAATCCCCAAGTGTTTGGAAATAAAACAAGGCACTTCTAACTACCATCTGGTTTAAGGAGAAATCACTCCAGTTGACTTCACTCTAGTACTTCTACAACTCTTTCAGTCAGGAAATTCATTCATATATCTGACTTAACTCAGTTTAAGCCTTTCTCCATACTGGAAAGATATCATGAGATTATGTAAATATTCTGATCTCAAACTTCTGCTCACTAATTTTAATATTAATTAAAGGAATCTTACCTAGTCAATTATTTCTGTGGTGTTCTAATGGAGATTTTAATAGAAATTTTCCATTTACCTCATTCTATCTACATATATTAATTGAAATTATTTTATAAGAACGAGCTTTCCTTTCACCTTTATTATAATATGGGTTCACAGATATTTTAATTCTGTGGGTTATAATGCAATACTATGATTTATTTTGTTGCTCAAATTATTCCAGCTTTCTCTATTGGGACCTTTTTCACACTGACTCGTGTGGACTTTTAACATGCCTCCTTTCTCCTTAAACATCTTTTTTGTTTTTTTTGAGACGGTCTCCCTGTGTAGTCCAGGCTGGCCTCAAACTCCTGCCTCACCCTCTCAAGTGCTGGGATTACAAGTGTATGCCACTACACCCCGCCATTTAAGTATTTCCTTAAACTTTCTGCCATCACAAGATACCTTGGGGCCTGTATTTTCCCTGCTCCAGTCCTAAAATCAATCACTTCTCCAAGGAGTTCAGTGGGTTGATTTTAAGGATTAAATGAATTAAAAGTGTAAAGCACATGGAGGATAGATATTGAGAGGTAGGAAGAACATGTTCAAATGGGAAGGGGAACACGGGAGAGGGGAGGAGGAAGGGAAGGGAGGGAAAAGGAAAAAAAAAGAATGGAAAGAAAAAATGGAAACAAAGCTTTTGTAAATAGCAAGTGAAAGAATGGTTGAAGGGAGGGGAGGGAAATGGGGAAAAAAAGAACTAAGATATATTATGCACGAGTACAAATTCCCTATGATAATGTGATCAATATGTATGACAAATATGTACTAATCAAAAAATAAGGTTAAAAACATTTTTTAAAAAATTAAGTTAAAAAAACTGCAAAGCACAACAGGACATGGTAAATACTAAACAATCAAATGGTTTTGTTTTGGTTCCGGGGATCGAACTCAGGATCTTGCGCTTGTGAGGCAGGCGGCAGAACCACTGAGCTAAATCCCCAGCCCAATCAAAAGTTAGTTTATACTATGTATGAAAACAAATATACTAATACTAGGGAGAAAAAACCTAAAAACAGATTTACTCAAAAATAGAAATGTAGCATGAATTTTAAAAAAAGTCTCATTGGAAACACAAATAAGTATTAACCATTTCTGCTGTCAGCAAGTGCTATATGGAGTTTTATATTTAGTTGCAAAGAGATATTAAGCAGTATTTTAGCTTGCTAGGGATGCCATAATAAAGTACAGCCACAAGTGACTTAATAGTTTCAGAGTTCTGGGGGCCAGAAATCCTTCATCAGTGTCAGCAGGGTTAGTTCCTTCTGAGGTGTGGGAGGAAGAATCTATTTCAATCTTACCTCTAGTTTTTGGCAGTTTGCTAGCAATCCTTGGCATATCAACTTGACCTCTAATGTTATCTTCACATGGCATTCTGACACCAACCACGTATTTTGCTAGGATCAAAGCCACTATGAACTCATCCTAACTATTATCTCCATCAACCCTCACATTCTGAGATACTGGAGGTACAAGTTCAACATATGGATTTGGAGATGAGCTACATGATATAATGGAAATATATACTGTGGTCTACTACACAGTTCCTGGCATACAGCTTCTAAGTGATAAAAGTAAAAGTACCACCTTTTATTCACCCTAGCAAACCCATTTTAACCACGCCTGAGTTTAGGTTAATGAGGTGACTTTTGGAAATCCCTAATGGATGGGAAACTGAAAGGCAAAAGAACAAACAAACCCTGTGATTATTGAGGACTAGAACTTTCAGCCCCATCTTTGGAGAAGGAAGAGACTGAAGGCTGAGCAACTCACCAATAGTTCATGCCTAGTATAAGCTTCCATAAACCCCCTAAAGACAAAATCTAGAAAGCTACTGGGTTTCTATACAGAGATGGTAAGTGGATTGGAGACAGAATGGAAGCCCATGACCCTTTCCCACACCTAGCACCCAGGCATCTTTTTAGTCTAGCTATTTTTTTGTATCCTTTATAATAAGTAGGTAAATGTCAGTAAAATGTTACCCTGAGTTTTGTAAGCATTCCAGCAAATGATCAAAAAACAAGAGTTCTAGAACCTCTAATTTGTATCCAACTAGGACAGAAGTTATGATTAATCTGAGAACCTGCTTCTTTAAACTGGCATCTAAAAAAGGGGGGAAATCTTGCGGGAATGTGCCCTTAATCTGGGGGGAGGAGGGATGTCTCATCCATGCCATACCATGTGTCACAATTTCCTGCCTTTTTTAGGGCTAAATAATATCCCATTGCAACCTAGGGATGTAGCCCAGTGGTACAGTACTGGCTTAGCATGTGTAAGGCCCTGGGTTCAATCTCTAGCACCACAACAAAAGTAACAATAATATTCCATTGTATGCACAGTATACTTCCTGTGTGTGTGTGTGTTTGTGTGTGTGTGTGTGTGTGTGTGTGTGTGTGGTGCTAGGCATCAAACCCCAGGGCTAGGGCCAGGGATTTAGCTCAGTGGTTCCGGCACCTGCCTCGCAAGTGCAAGGTCCAGAGTTCGATCCCCCGTACCAAACACCAGGGCTAAACGAGCATTCTAACACTGAACTACATCCCTAGCCTCTATCTTGTATTTTGTTTATCCATTCATCTGTGGATGGACACTTTGGTTGCCTATGTCTTCTGGCTACTGTGAGGAACAGTACCATGAGGATGAGTGCAAATGAATCGGTTTTAATTTTATTATATAAAGCATGCTTTTTAAAAAGGACAGGAAGCCAAGCATAGTGGCACACACCTGTAATCCTAGCCCTCAGGAGTGTGAGGCAGGATCACATGAGTTCAAGGCCAACCTGGGCTACGTGGTGAGTTCAAGGCTAGCCTGAATTACACAGTGAGACCCTGTCTCAAAAAAGCAAACCAAAAAAAAAAAAATTTACAGAGAACTGAAAAATGGAAAGAGGATACTATATCTCACAAGAAAATTTCTTAAAACTAACATGAGTTCTCAACTTGAAATTCCAAAGACATAAACCTAGTACTCACCATATAAAATGAAAATACAATTAGGTTTTATGGCACAAGCCTGTAATCCCAGTGTTTTGAGAGGCTGAGGAGGGAGAATCACAAGTTCAAGTCCCACCTGGGCAATTTAGTAAGATCCTGCCTCAAATACATAAAAAATAAAAAAGGTTGAGGATGTAGCTCAGTGTGAAGGCCTTGGGTACTAGGGATTCAAGCCAAGGCCTCACACAAGCAAAGCAAGCTCTCTAGTGCTAGGTTACATCCCCAGCCAGCTGGGTTTTTGTTTTGCTTTGTTTTTTGTTGCTGTTGTTTTGAGACAAAGTCTTGCTAAATTACCTAGGCTGGCCTCAATCCTGCTATCTCTACCACTGAACTACATCCTCAGCTTTATTTTTTACATATTTAGAGGGAGAGGCTCGCTTTGTTGAGGCAGGGTTTGAACTTCTGATTCTCTTGCCTCAGCTTTCCTCAGATCACAAGGACTGCACCACATAAGCATCCAGCTTATGTTTTTTTTCCTCAAAACGCCTGTATGCTCTTACAAATTGCTGAGGATCCCAAAGACTTCTGTTTAAGTAGTTTATATCGGTATTTACTGTATCAAAAATTGAGAAAATTTTAAAGCGTAAAACAGTTTTAAAAACAACAGTAACAAACCCATTACATGTTAATATAATCATTTTTATGAAAAAGAACTATTTGCAAACAAAAGTTTAGTTAAAAAGAGGCACTGTTGGGCCGGGGATTTAGCTCAGTGGTTTCGCCGCCTGCTGCGCAAGCGCAAGGACCCGACTTCGATTCCCCAGTACAAAAAAAAAAAAGAGAGGCACCGTTTTACATATTTACAAATCTCTTTATTTAATAAAGATAACTAGAGCCTCACAGCTGCTTGGGCACTCAGTCTGTCGTAATATCACATAACAGGTAGGCTCTTGGAAACTCCACTATATACTAGTGAGGAATAAAGAATGGAAAAGCCATACACCATCTTAATATTATACAAATAACCAAGAGATGGAGGGAAGGAGGGAGGGGAGGGCAAGGAAATGGAAAAAAATGAAACTGTGTTATGTATGTGCAACAACTCCCCAAGATGAATATTGTCATTTTATACTTCAAATATGTACTAATAAAAATTTTTTTAAATTTTAAACTAAAATGATTTAGATCCCATGAGGATTTGTAGACTCCCCCTCAAAAAGATCTTGGGAAATCCCTAGGGCTCAGTGGACTACATTCTGAGATCTAGGAGGTTAGATAGTATCAAGCCACTTGTATCCTCTTGGAGCTTCATACTGTTAAATTAGGATACTCAAGGGGAATATCCATATCTTGTTTTGAAGACTTAAAACTAAACAGTAGATCTAATGATTAAGAGTACAAAGTTTGGGCCAGGGATTTAGCTCAGTGGTTCTGCTGCCTGCCTCGCAAGCGCAAGGTCCCAAGTTTGATCCCCGGTACCAAAAAAAAAAAAAAAAAGAGTACAAAGTTTGGGTTTCATGTCAGCACTGGTCACTGATTTCTGGTAAATTACTCAGCATTTCTTTATGTTTCAGTTTCCCTATCTATAAAAATAATAGAATCTATATAGTTATGGTAGAGTTTCAATTAGCTAATAAATATACTTTTTCTAAGAGAGCCAGGTACATGGGAACTGATTAGTAAATATTTACCAAATGTTTACTGCCAGGGCCAGGGATGTAGCTCAGTGGTGCCGTGCCGTGCCTGCCTGACAAGTGCAAGGTCCTTAGTTTGATTCCCGGTACCAAAAAAAAAAAAAAAAAAAAAAAAATATATATATATATATATATATGTGTGTGTGTGTGTGTGTGTGTGTGTGTGTGTGTGTGTGTGTGTGTGTGTGTGTGTGTGTGTGTATTAAAAACTACTGGTCAACCTGCGGATTTAACTCAGTGGTGGCCGTGCCTGCCTCAAGAGCATAAGGTCCTGAGTTCGATCCCCAGCACTGGGAAAAAAAAAACTGCTAGTCAAGTGGTTTCATACAGTCTATTCATAAGAAATTCACAGGGAATTTATATACATTAATATGTAACACAATACAAACAATATGATCTAGAATATAGTATGAGCTGTTCAGTACTATTAGACTCATGACACTTTTTCCCTACCTAGCATATTGCAATTCTAAAGAGACATAAAATGGGCAATATAAAGTGAAGGAACAGCAGTAGGTGTGTGCTTCTCCCTGCCATTATATTTCCTAATTAACAGCTAACACTTGTATACAGTATATAGTAAAATCTACTGTAAACCATTTAAGGAGATTCCTAGAAGTGCCTCTGCCACTGCTCTATTAGGGCAGGTATAATAATGAAATACAGACAAACCACAAGAGATTTGTATGAAGATTACCAAGACTGATGTCATTAACTCAATCTATTGCATATCCTCAAACAATTCATCTTCACTACAAAGCTTAGCACCTTAAATTTTTGATAAACTAAAAAAAATTTGATAAGCTAAAAGTTGGTCTAGCTAATAACCAATCATTTCATGAATACACACCTTTAATATAATTTGACATATTTTTACATGTTACACTAATAACAAATAACTTAACAGCTTTATCAAAGCAAGAATTTTGTTCAGCTCCAAAAAAAGTATAAAAGCCAGGCACAGTGGCACACGCTTGTAATTCCAGCACTTGGGAAGGTGAGGCAGGAGGACTGCCAGGAGTTCAAGGCCTGCCTGGGCTACACAGTGAGTTCAAGGTCAGCCAGAACTACACAGCAAGACCCTGTCTCAAAACAAAAACAAAAGTATAAAATGTGGGTCATTTGGGGGAGTGGTTTAGCCACTAAATTTTTGGTTTCTCTACCCTACTTCTCAGCATCTGGAGTATACAATGAAGTGATAGAAGCATAAAATGTTATTGTTAAACCATTAATTTCATAAGGAAAAATGTAGACCTCTTCATAGCAAAAAGTATACTATAGGTTACTAGCTTTGGTTACTATTAGATTTTAACCATCATTCACCAAATATTTCTGAGCATTTACTACAAGCTGGGCACTATTATAAGCAACGAGGATACAATGAACAAAAAAAATGATAGTTTTTTTTTTAATCTTCATGGGACTTACATTCTGCTGTGAGAAACAGACAAAAACAAAAAATAAAAAGATAAGTATTGGGCTGGGGATTTAGCTCAGTGGTTTCAAGGCCTGCTACACAAGCGCAAGGACCCGAGTTCGATCCCCGGTACCCAAAAAAAAAAAAAAAAAAAGATAAGTATAAATGTGGTACAAGTTATTAAGGAAATAAAACTCTGCCACAGATGATAGCTTTGAAAACTGAATTGTGGAATTCTAACAGACCTAAAAATAAATAATTCAGAAAGAATTACATTAACATGACATAAGATTCTACAGACCTTTGCTAATGCATAAGAAAATTACAGACACCAACCATAAAAACAAAGATCAATCTTTCATTGTCAAAGCTACAGGATGACACCACTTACCAATATACAATAGTAACCTCAGAAGATAATTGACCTCACAGTTCCACAGCGCAAAAAGCATGTAAACATAATCCTAAAGAAACACTAAGTGTAGCCTAAGGAGACATGACAATTTTAACGTAATGTGTTATTCTGAATGAAAAGCTGAAACAGAAAAAAGGCCATTAGGTAAAAACCAAGGAAATATGAATGAACTATGAAATTTAATTCATAATATATCAATACTGGTTCATTAATTAACAAATGTACCACACTAAAATATTAATAATGGAGGAAACTAGGCAAAGAGGCATAGGAGAACCCCCTACACTATTCTCTCAATGTTTCTATAAGTCTAAACCTGTTCTAAAAATACAAAGTGCTGGGCGCAGTGGAGTGTGCCTGAAATCCTTGCACTCTGGTGGATGAGGCAGGTGGATCGCTGACAGTTGAGAACAGCCTGGACTACATAGTGAGTTCAAGGCCAGTCTGAACTACAGAGGTTTTGGGACCCTGTCTCAAAAAAATAAACAAACAAAAAAAATTTTTTTTTTTAAAAAATCTATAGCAAGGCTTCAAGAATTATCTGGGGGAGGGAGTGGGGTGAGGCAATAAACGGGAGGAGTTAGTAAAGGCTTAAAGAAAGAAATGAGAAGCCATAAAACTCTGCAACATGATTGGGAACATAAATACAGTACTCAAAAAACTCAAAGGAAACGTGCAGATACTTAAGAGCTCTTCATGCAAAAAATTTCCTAGACAGATTAATGGATTTTTCATGCAAACTAAGTAGCTTTGCATCACAACATAAACCAGTAATATCCCCAGAGTACCCAATAAGCACTTTAGAGTCTATTTATAAATGATGACCAATAAGCTATATTTTATATATGGCATTGTCCAGAAATTGCCATATAATAGCTGGACCGGGATCAACTTCATAGGTCCCACCAAGTACTCACCTAAAAAAACAAGCTTATACTTACCGAAGGAAAATCCCTAAGCAAAAACAGGGCTGGGGTATAAATCAGTGGTACAGCACTTGCCTAGCACGTGCAAGGCCCTGGGTTCATCTCTAGTACCACCAAAAAACAAAACAAAACAAAGCAAAACAGGGAGAAGTATCCTCCCCACCCCAGTAAATCAGGATGTAGTGGTATACCCTTGTAAACCCAATACTCTGGGAGTTTGAGACAGGAGGACTGCAAGTTCCAGTCCTGTTTGGGCAATTAGCAACTTTGTGAAGCTCTTTATTCCAAAAAAAAAAAAAAAAAAGAGGCTGGGATGTAATTTAGTGGGAAGGCCCTGGGTTCAATCCCTGGTACTGGAAAAAAAAAAAAAAAAAGTTGGGGGAGAGGGGTAGGGGAAGATATGAAAGAAGAAAAACTATTTCCCAGGTCAAACTGGAGTCGATTTTTCAGAGTATTATTACCCTGCTGTAATGCCATACAAATTAATATAAATAGTTCAAGATAGTAATAAAAGCTATGACTTTATAGCAGTTACATGCCTTCCAGTCAAAACAAATAATTTTCTATAACGTCACCTAAGACACCTAGTAGATAGTCAATGTTTGATGACTTGGAATTAAATTCTCAATGTTTGAATTTTAAAGATGGTCAAGAAAAGTGTGAGAGAAAAAGGATGTGATAATCTCTGAATTACTGCTAAATTTGTATAATACAGCATAAAACTGCTATTACTATAAATAATCTTAGAGACAACCAGCACAAAATTTGAATCTTGTACTGTACCCTAATACAGCGACAGCAGAACCCAGACCAGGTAAATGGCATAATTTCACTCATAAGATACTACGAAATATTAGACATAAAAGAAAATCACTTAGCTCAAATGGTATTAAAACCTAATTTAGATAGATGATGAATCTATTCCTGCTCCATAACCCAAAGGAAACCCTACAAAACAAAGATGTTCCTTATTCTAACCCTTTTCTCACATAAATCCTAAATATATAATTAAAATACTCTAGAAGAAATGAATTAACATTTCCCCAGTAATTCCTGTTTGCACCACCATGAGAACCAAACGCTGTTTCACGTTGAAAGGAGAAAATAGGGAGATGAGATGTGAAAAATCCCAGTAAAACGATCATGACATAGCATCTGGCAGAGACAGAAAAAGCATCAACACTGCCAAAAGAATTGTCAGTGATGAAAGTCCAGAGAAGAAAATGAGCTTTTTCAACAAGCCACAGCCCAACCCCAGGAATCGTCACTGCCAACGCCATCCCTCTCACCTCCAAGAACCCCACGTTCAAGTCGCCTCCAATTCAGATATATTTCCTCTACAACCTAGGCTAATTTCCCACCTAGGAGAAAACCATTCCAGATTTTTTTTTCCTACAACCACCACTTGGCACCTTCCAGAAGATCTGCATTTCTCGGGGCAAGTCTCTAGGGAAAACAACGCCCAGATCCCACCCTCCGGGCCCGAGGTTGAAGAGAGCCGGTTCCCAGGAATGGGGCTTCCTGGCTGGGCCTCAAGTCGCTGACAAACTGAGAAAGAGCAAGGAGTAAGGGTGGGGCTCAAGAAAGAGTCGGGGAAAGGGAGCCGATGGAGGCCGGAGGAAGAAAGGGATGGACAGAAGACTCAGGCTGGGAAGGGGGGGCAGACCGATGGGAGAGGGCCGGGCAGCGGGGAACGGGGACTGCTGAGTCGGAACCAAAGGGCCTGAGGGCTGGGGGTAAAAATCTGGCCGACAGATCCTGGCGCTGAGGAGCCGGGGGAAGGGGTGGGTGGAACCCGGCGCTGACAAGAGGCCGGCGGGGACCCGCGGCGAGCCGAAGGGCCGCACTGGGGGCGGTGTGGGGAAGCGGCAGCCGGCGCGCACTCACCGCTCTGCTCCCCCAGGAACACCAGCTTAAATTTCCTCAGCGGATTCCCGAAGTCTCCGCCTGCGGACATGATGAAGCCGGAGGAGCTGCCACCGACTCAGCCCAGAGACTTCGCGGACCGACGCCGCTCCCACCGGCTGACGAAGAAGGCGAAAGGGAGGGCGCCGAGCTTTCTCGGCCCCTGCAGGACGGACGGAGGAGCAAGGCTGGAGGGCAGCAGGACTCTCCACAGACGGACAGCCGTCGCCTCGCCTCCCCGCAGAGTCGCCTGGCTCCGAGCAAGGCCCGCGGGTGGGAAGGAAAGGAGGGCGGTGTCGGAGGCAACTAATGGGGTGCGCGGGGTTCCCGAGGCTAGCGCCGTTCCTTTCCTCAACACCCGACACTGAGACTGTGGAGAGAGACGCAGAAGGTGCCAGAGCCGTAGCTGCAGACGCGCCCGGAACCTTTAGCACGCAGCACCTCAGCTACACAGCTGCCGCCGCCGCAGCCCAACCTGCTGAGTGCGCGAGCTCTGGCGCGGCGCGGGGCGAGCCCGGGCGCGAGCCTGCCTTCTGGCCGGCCGCCGGAGTGCGTGCGTCTGTGCGTGCGCGCCCCCGCCAGGGCCTTTTGGTCTACCCAACTCGACCGGCGCCCCGGCGCAGCCGAAACCCGAGCAGGTTACGTTTCCGCTTACGTCAGCAGAAGCAAAGAGGAGGCGGAACCGAGTCAGAGATAATTGAGGAGTAGAAAAAAAAAAAATGGAGCGTTACGTCACTTACGCGACCAGCCAATCCCAAGAGGCAGAAGGCGGGCAGGGACGGGAGTGAAGTGGCGACGGGGGAGGTCCCTCGAGCCCTTTGAGCTATGGGAAGCGGCTTATGGTAGCCGCCTTGCGAAGTGTGGCGCGTCGCACTCTGAGGGGAGGGGACAGGAAAGAAAGTGAGGAGGCGGGGCTGAGACCGTGCTGGAAGGACTCTACTACTTCTTTCCTAAGTCTTCGGCCCTGCCTCGAATTCCTCAGACCTGCCTTTCACCTGCTTTCTCCGACCTATCATAATTTATCTTGCCAGACACATTCTCCTCTGCTGCTCCCAGGAGTCTCATAGTTACCAAAGCAAGGCCTTCCTCGTTTTGTAGATGAGGAAACTGAAGCCCAGAGGGAGGAAATGACTTGCAAAATCTATAAAGCCTTGAAGTGGAACCCTGTTTTTCTCACCTGAACCTCTGCAGCCTCCTTATCGATAAGCTCATCCACTTCCCTGGAATAACTTGACTTGGTCCTCCCTTACCAACCCTTGTTCCTCAGATGGTGATAACTCCAGATGATGCCCACCTTTTACTTTGCCAGAAATGTATTGAGGCATTGTGTAAACCAAACCCCTCATTTCACAGAAGATGAAACTGAGGCCCACATAGAAAACACTGGCAAAAGATTACACAACAATTAAACAGGAAAGCCTGAACTAGAGTCCAAATCTGGGGAAAGGGATATTTTAATTTTTTAAAATAAATTTTATTTTATCCCATTCCTTCCCTCAAGCCCCCCTCCCCTCCCCATGTACAAAAGCTTTAGGAAAGGGATATTTTAAAGATAACTTTTCTCCTTAAGGCAGGGCTTCTGAATGTGCTGCATAGGCCTCCATTAAATTAGACTGAAGTTCACATGTTTCTGTGGAGAGGACCCTGACCTTTCATCAGATTTTCAGCCTGGTTCATAATCCAAAACAATGAAGGTGACTGACACAACCAAGAGGAACCTAAGGACACGTGGCAACTAAACATAATGTGGACAACTAACATGACATGTTAACTAACATGACAACTAACATGACAACTAACAGAACAATTAAATGTGACTTTTCAGTTGAATAGGATCCCAAATCATAAAAAGGTCATTAGACAAAAACAAAGGAAATCTGAATAAAGTGGCTTTTCGTTAATAACAAAGGACCAATATTGATTCATTAATTATAATATATTAATGTAAGATGTTAATAGAAGAAACAGGGAGGAGGAATTCGTGGGAACTCTCTATTGCCTGTTTAATTTTTCTGTAAATCTAAAAGTGTTCTAAAGTCCATTAATAAAAGATAAAACATAAAGAATCATCAAACCAGACCCCCACCAGCAGAGAGGAGGTGAGCCGCTCCCAGCGCACAAGAGGAGGCTTCTGGGCACCATACCACCCCTGCCAGCACAGAGGAGGTGAGCCGATTGGGTGCCAGCAGCACCCTCCCCACCGCCCAGCCCCGTTGAAATGAGAAGACACATAAACAAGTCTCAAAAACAGACTTCCAGATCACCTACACCAATCCCAAAAGGAAACGAAATGAAACACTCTGATACTCAACCACTTGGACTCCCTGAACTGGCAATAAAAGAGGATCTGGAAAAAATGAAATCAGAAATAATCTCTCAGATAACAGTAAAGATGGTGCTCGTAGTGCAAGACATGATTAATAATTCTAGAGAGGAGCTAAGGAACATGATGGAATCCCAACATAGGAAACAAATGGAATCCATAAAACATATGCGAACAGATTTCCAAGAGATTAAAAACTCCATTGAAAGGCTACACAGCAGAATGAGCCAATGTGAGGACAGAATTTCAGATATAGATGATAAGATTGCAATTAGTGCCCAGGGAAAGAAAAATTGCTTAAAAATTGTAAGGGACCATGAGAAATCAATCCAGCAGCTGCTAGACGATGCAAAGAAGAATAATGTAAGGCTGCTTGGAGTCAATGAAGAAACAGGAGAGAGTGCAGGCAACATAAAAAAACTGTTCACAGCAGTGATGGCAGAAAACTTCCCAAGAAGGGAAAAAGAACTTGACATACAGATAAGTGAGCCATATAGCACTCCAACTAGCCTTGATCAAAAAAAAAAAATCTACACATAGGCATTTAATTGTTAAGATTCCAGAAACCCAACAGAAGAACAAAGTTCTACAAGCAGTTAGAGAAAAGAAACAAATCACATGCAAAGGAAGCCCATCAGAATCACAGCAGACTTCTCAATGCAAATCCTCAAGGCAAGAAGAGCTTGGAGTGATGTATTTCAAGCCCTAAAGGAAAACACCCTCTAACCAAGATTGACGTACCCTGCACAATTATCTTTCAAAATTGATGGAGAAATAAGATACTTTCATGACAAAGAGCACCTTAGGAACTTCATGAATACCAAACCAGCACTCCAAAAACTTTTAGACAACATCCTAGGAAAAGACAACAAGGATCACAACCCTAGGAAGCCCAGCAGAATGAATCTGTCAGGTGCAACAAGAAATTAAACACAAAGGGGGAGAATCCAACAAACAGAAAAAGTCATGACAATGATAAGCCAATATGTATCAGTTATAACCATCAATGTTAATGGTCTCAATTCACCAATCAAAAGAAATAGACTGGCAGAATGGGTCAAGAAGCAAGATCCAACAGTATGCTGCATAAAAGAAACACATTTAATTCAAAAAGAAACTCATAGTCTGAAAGTTAAAGGGTGGAAAACAATACTCCATGTGACAGGACCCCCCCCCCAAAAAAAGCAGGAATAGCTATCCTCTTTGCAGATCAAGTGGATTTTAACTGAAAATCTGAAACACTGGTCCCAAGAATTTCAGATAAGGGATAGTCAACTTGTATGTACAAATCTATTGTGAACATGCGTTTTCATTCCTCTCAAGTAAAAACTTAAGAATAGGACTGTTGGTTCTTAACAGTAATACAAGAAATTTCTATATTGTTTTCCAAAATGGTTTTATCATTTTACATTCACAGTAACAGTATTAGAAAATTCTAACTGGTTCACACCTAAGCTGACATTTGTTCTTTTAAAACTTTTAACTTCATCTCCCTAGTGAGTGTATAATACAATCTTGTTATTGTACTGATTAGTATTTTTCTGATTCTAGCATTGTTTCAAAGTTTAATGGACAGATGAAGAGTAGGCATACCTGCCCTTGTTCCCCACCTTAAGGAGAAAGCATTGTATCTTCTCCATTCATATAAGGCGTTCTCACTGGAAGTATGGAGTACATGTCTTTAATCTGTTGAGATGGTTCTGTTCTACTTCTAGCCTCCTGATATCTTTTACCATGAACAGCTGTAGAATTTAGTCCAATACTTTTTCTCCAACTACTGACAGGATCATATGACTTTTTCCTTTCCTCTTAAAATGATGACTTTTGGGGGTGGATCTTCCAATGCTGAACCAACACTGCCATCCCTATAATAAAAACCACTTTCTACATACTACCAGATTGACTTCTAATAGTTTGTTTTGTTAAACAAATATCTATCTATGTTCATACTTTTTTCTTCTATTATCTTTATCCAGTTTTAGGATTAGCACAATGTAGATTTCCTAAAATGAGGGGATAAGTGTTCCTTCTTTTATCTGCTTTAAATGTTTGATATAATTTATCAGTTAAAATGTATATGAGCCTGTGGTTGTCATATAGGTAGGTTTTCAAGCTAGGAATATACTTTCTTTAATAGGTGCTATTCAAATTTTATATTTCCTCCAGAGTTAGTTTCATTAATTTGTCTTCCAAGGCACTTCTTAGAAGTTGTCAAGTTTATTTCAAAAAAGATTTTTGTAATATGCTTTCTATATCCTTTTAAATTCTGTAAAATCTGTAGTAATGTCTCCTAGTTCTTGATATTGTAATTTAAAAAATGTATAATTGATATTGTGTAATAAGAAGAAAAGGTCTAAAGGAGCAGGGGTAGTGGGAGGGGTAGAGAAGGGGAAAGAAAAAATACGAGAAAAGGAAAAAAATGGAAACAAAGTCTTGGTAAATATGGAAGAGTGGAGGGGGTGAAGGGAGGGCAGGGAAGGGGAAAAAGATAGAACCAAGATACTCATGTAAAGGTACAAGATCCCAGTGATGAATGTAACTGTATTTTATACCTAAAATGTACCAATAAACTTAATGGGGAAAAAAAAGAATCATCAAATCAGGCATGGTGGTTTGAGGCAGGAGGATCACAGGTTCAAACCCAGCCTGGGCAAATTAGCAAGACCCTATCCCATAATAAAAATTTTTTTTAAATAAAGTGCTAGGCTGTAGCTCAATGTGAAAGCCTTGGATTCAATCAACAGTACCAAAGGAAGAAAAAAGAGAAAGAAAAAGAACCATCGAGTTACAGAATATGGCATCCATGTAACTTTAACCATACCTCATTGTACTGTAAGGTATGAGCCAAAAAAGAAAACTCTGTCCTTCAAGAGGACGCTTCTAAAAATTGATATAAAAAAATGCTTCCCAGATTAATAGAAAATGAGCCCTTTCATTTGTATAAATGGATCTTTTCATTTACAAGACCATACAGAATCTTACAATATCTTATTTATGAAACACATGTATATATCTTTTCTCATTATTTGGGGGTTATTATTTACTTAATTATAGAAATGACAGCATCAAGTGCCTTCTCAAGCCCAGGGATGAATTGTTGACCTAGAATAAATGAAGGAGAGGAAATGAAGCTTTCAAAATATCATTTACTTTGGCCTATCAAGAATATAACTATATCCCAAGACTTTCGTCTTTAGAAAAATTTGCTTCCTGCTAGTTCCTCTCAGCCAAGTGGTAGAAGGTTTTTAGAAGATGAATCTAAAATGAAATAGCAAGAACCTGTGTCATGACATGGACATTTGATTTTTTTTTAATATTTTATTTTACAAGTTTTTCAGGTCTGATAAGCCTTCCCCAACAGTAACCCAGAACCCTGGTACACAAAGAGCAGCCAATACCAAGAAATGCTTTTAAAAAGCTCTTGCAAATAAAAGTCAGTGGCTGTTTTCATTATGCTTCCTGAAATAGCCTTTAAAGTAACATCTGAGAACTGGAACTATAATTACTTTGTACTTCCTCCAGAACTTTATGAATCAGTGCCTCACTGCTGCTTTGGTCTCTGTCATCACCCAGACAGGTAGTGCTGTTCCCTGTTATTTGGAAGAGAGGAATGGTATAGTCTACTTCTGACCTAAGTGTTTTAAAGATTTAAGCTTTCTTCTTTTCTGTTTAGGAGGTTGGGTCATTCTGTGTTGCCCAGGCTTCCCTAAACATCTGGGCTCAAGTGATCCTCCCTGCTGAGGCAATAGACTCCCAAGTGGCTGGAACCACAGGCATGTACCATCATGCCCAGCTAACCATTCATTTTGCATTGACACATATACAACCTCATTCTCATTCTCCTTTGTTTTTATCATGTGTTCTATGTAAGTCATACATTTTCCCTTCAGAGATCTTATGGTCTAAAAATTGCAATATTAAGTGATAATGAGGTTCAGCAAATGAAAAAAAAATGACTGGGGAGAAGAAGGAATTACAGAGGCTATTTTCAAGAGCACTTTCACCATCATTTTCACCTCTATAATTTCTTACATACACTTCTTTACCTTGAACACTTTTCCCCTCCCTTCCACTCCCCAGTTTATATTCTTTCTTCAGTTGTCATTTAAAGCAATTGTCTTAGTCTGTTTGGGCTGCTACAGCAGAATACAAGAGACTTGATGTCTTAAACAGCATACATTTGTTTCTCACAAATCTAGAGACTGGAATGTCCAAAATCAAGGTGCCAGAGGACTGGATGTCTTGTGAGGACCATCTCCTGTTTCCTACACAACCATCTCCTCACTGTGTCCTTATGGGACAGAAAAAGGACCAGAGAGCTTTCCAGGGTCTCTTTTATAACATTACTGATAATATTTGTGATGACTCCTCCCTCATGACTTAACCACTTCCCTAAGGCCCCAAGTCCTAGTAACAGCACACTGGGGATTAGGATTTCCATATATGAATTTGGGGAGGACATAAACAATCCACTAAAGAAAGCTTCAAGAAGACTTCCCACAAGATGCAGTGGTGCATGGCTATGAAACCATCACTCGGGGAGGCTGAAGCAGGAGGATCACAAGTTTGAGACCAGCCAGGGTAACTTAGCAACCTAGCAAGATCCTATCTCAAAAAAAAAAAGGCTTCTTTTCTGCTCCCATCCCCAATAGTATGTTTCCTTGCCTGCTCTCCCATTGTACAACATTCTTCCCCACCATTTGTCATTGTTAATTATCAATCTTTATGCACCACACATCCAGCTAAATCTCAAGTCTTGTATCCCCAATTCTTTTTTTTTTTTTTTTGTACTGGGGTTCGAACTTTGGTCCTTGCACTTGCACAGCAGGCGGCGAAACCACTGAGCTAAATCCCCAGCCCATCGTATCCCCAATTCTTTTTTTTTTTTTTTGTATTAAATTCTTTTATTGGTACATTGTAGGTATACAACACAATTACATTTCTCATTGGGAATTGTACCTTTACATAATGCATCTTGGTTCTTATTTTTTCCCCATTCCTAGCCCTCCCTTCACGCCCTCACCCTTCCCTATTTACAAAGACTTTATTTCCATTTTTTCCATTTCTCATCATTTTTCCTTTCCCTTCTTTCCTTTCCCCTGCCCCTCCCACTACCCCTACCCCTTTGGACCTTTTCTTCCTATTTTACATTATCGATTATTCATTCTAATCATTGGTACATTTTAGGTATACAATATAATGACATTCATCACTGGAAATTTGCACCTTTACGTAGTCTCTCTTGGTTCTTATTTTTCACCCTTGCCCAGCCCTCCCTTCAACCCCTCCAGTCCTCCCTATTTACAAAGATTTTGTTCCTATTTTTCCATTTTCTCATATTAATCCCATTCCCTTCTATCCTTTCCCCTAGCCCTCCCACTTTCTTCCCCTTTGCCCCTTTTCTTCCTATTTCACATTACCTATTATACATTTAGTCCTTATTTACACTTTCAGTTTCTCACAACAGAGAAACTATTCGGTATTTACACGTGTGTCCTATTTGTTTCACTTAAGAGTATCGCTTCAAGGTGCATCCACTTAGCTATAAATGTCTTTAATTTCTCATTTTTTATGGCTGAGTAGTACTCCATTTTATAAAAAAACCACATTTTCTTTATCCAGTCTCCAGTTGATGGGCATTTGGGCTGTTTCCAAGTTTTAGCTATTACAAACTGCACTGCTATGAACATGGGTGCACATATATCACTGTGGTATGATTCTTTTAATTCTTTGGGGAAGATCCCCAGCAGTGGAATAGTGGGGTCAAATGGGACTTCCAGACCTAGTTCTTTGAGGTATCTCCACACTGATTTCCACAGTGCTTGCACCAGTCTACACTCCTTGTATGCAGCATATTGTTGGATTTTGCTTCTTGACCCATTCTGCCAGTCTATTTCTTTTGATTGGTGAATTGAGACCATTAACGTTGATGGGTATAACTGAAACGTATTGACTTGTCATTGCCATGACTTTTTCTTTTTATTGGGTTCTCTCCCTTTACATTTAATTTCTTGTCATGCCAGATGGGTACATTCTGCTTTGCTTCCTGGGGTTGTGATTCTCAATGTCTGTTCCTAGGATATTGTGTAAAATTCTTTGGAGTGCTGGTTTGGTATTCACGAAGTTCCTAAGGTGCTCTTTGTCATGAAAGTATCTTATTTCTCCATCCATTTTGAAAGATAGTTTTGCAGGGTACATCAATCTGGGTTGGAGGCTGTTTTCTTTTAGGGCTTGGAATATGTCACTCCAAGCTCTTCTTGCCTTGATGGTTTGTGTTGAGAAGTCTGCTGTGATTCTGATGGTCTTTCCTTTGTATGTGATTTGTTTCTTTTCTCTGACTGCTTGGAGAACTTTGTTCTTCTCTTGTGTTTCTGGAATCTTAACAATTATATGCCTATGTGTAGATTTTTTTTGATCAAGCTTATTTGGAGTCCTATATGTCTCACTTATCTGTATGTCAAGCTCTTTTCCCCTGCTTGGGAAGTTTTCTGCCATTATTTCTGTGAAGAGATTTTTTATGTCATCTCCACTCTCTCCTGTTTCTTCATTGAGCCCAATCAGTCTTATGTTATTCTTCTTTGCATCATCTAGTAGCTGCTGGATTGATTTCTCATGTTCCCTTATAATTTTGAAGCAATTTTTCTTTTCCTGGTCACTAATTGCAATCTTATCTTCTATATCTGAAATTCTGTCCTCACATTGGCTTATTCTGCTGTGTAGACTTTCAGTGGAGTTTTTCATGTCCTGGAAATCTATTTGCATCTGTTTTATGGATTCCATTTGTTTCTTATGTTGGGATTCCATCATGTTCCTCAGCTCCTCTCTAGATTTATTAATCATGTCTTGCACTAGGGCACAATTTCTCCTGTTATCTGAGAAATTATTTCTGATTTCATTTTTTCCAGATCCCCTTTTGTTGCCAGTTCAGTGGGTCCAGGTGGTTGAGTATCAGAGTGTTCCATCTCATTTCCCTTTGGGGTTGCTGTAGGTGATCTGGAAGTCTGGTTTTGAGACTTATTTATGTGTTTTCTCATTTCAACTGGGGCGGGGGGCTGTTAGCTCTGAGCTGGGTGAGGTGGGACAGGGGCCTGGAGCAGCAGTAGGGATGGTGACCCAAAAGCCCTTTCCTGTGGGCTGGGAGCAGCCGGAGGGATGGTGGCCGGGAAACCCCTTCCTCTGGACCAGGAGCAGTGGGATGGTGGCTCAGAAGCCCCTTCCCCTGGACCAGGAGCAGTGGGATGGTAGCTCAGAAGCCCCTTCCTCTGGGCCAGGAGCAGCAGGACAGAAGGTGGCCCAAAAGCCCTTTCCTCTGGGCTGGGAGCAGCGGGAGGGTGACCGGGAAGCCCCTTCCTCTGGACCAGGAGCAGTGGGACAACAGCTCAGAAGCCCCTACCTCTGGGCTGGGAACAGTGGGACTCAGTACCTTGGTCTGGTGGTCTGGTGTCCTCTGCGTCTTTGTATTGTGGAATCAGGTGGCCGCCTGTCTGCAGCGGGGTGATTCGGTGTCTTCTGAGCAACTCAGGACCTCGGTAGGGCATGCACAGACCTGCCTGTCTGCAGCGGGCTGATTCGGCATGTGTTCGTGCGACTGGGGACCTCGGTAGGGCGTGGGCAGACCTGCCTGCTGCCGCTAGGTGATTCGGCGTCTTCTGCGCGACTCTGTATCCCCAGTTCTTAAGAGTGTTTGCTACATAGTAAGCATGCAACAGATATTTGCCAAATAAATCAATAGGATTTGTGCACTGGGAGAAGGAAGGTTAAGAGAATTTGGAGAAAAAGTACATTACCCAAAAATATGTTAAATAAATTGATACTTTATACCTGAACATTTTTCTTTTTTTTTTTTTTTAATTATAAGGGAAAATGTTTATGAATTCAGGGTAGGCAAGAAAAGACACCAAGATTTTTGTTTTTGTTTTTGTTTTTTGGTACTGAGGATCGAACTCGGGTCCTTGCACTTGCGAGGCAGACGCCGGAACCACTGAGCTAAATCCCTAGCAAGGAATTTTTAATATAGTTTTCTTTTTTTTTTAATTTGGTACTGGGGATCAAACTTGAGACCTTGCGCTTTTGAGGCAGGTGGCGGAACCACCCTGAACATTATTCTTGGAAAAGATACCCAGAACAGATCATATAACTAAAAACTGGGAACAATGGGAAAGAACAGGCTTGGCTTAGCAGCTGTAAATTAAAAATGCCCTAGAAAAGTTTTGAGCAATTTAAAGGGGATCTCTAATTTGCAACCCATAAATATGACCAAGAATCTACCTCACAGAAATTGTAATAAAAGTACAGCTTCTTTTCTGCCTTGAGAGGCGCAAAGCTTCTTGAAGCAATTTCATTTTATTCTTAGTGGGAGACACTATTAGTTGCCTATCCGACAATACAAAGCACACACACATATATATACAGTTTCACACACAGAACCTCTTTCAGGCACCTGACTCCATCTGAGACAGTAGGAGGTAGAGGAAATGTACTAGAGGCTCTAAGATAAATTTTCTTCCTTGATGAAAATGTAGAGTTGAAGAAAAGCTGCTATTTTTCTCCCATTGGAAATGAGTATATGAGGACATGATATTTATAGATAATACAGCTCTTGTGAGCATTTATATATAATTCTGAAGAAAAAAGCCAACCCATTGATAATAGCTAAGCAGAGAGATAAAAGACATTATGAGCTACTGTACCAACCCTGGACTGCCTTTCTCTGGATTTCATTTTAGTAAAAAAAAAGTGTCTTTATATTTAATGATGTCTTTAAAATCTAGATCTCATCAGGTCCGGTGGCACAAGCCTGTAATCCTAGCACTCAGGAGGTTGAGGCAGGAGAATTGCCTCTAGTTCAAGGCCAGCCTGGGCTACATAATGAGTTCAAGGCTAGCCTAAAATACAAACAGAGACCCTGTCTAAAAAAAGAAAAAAAAATATATATATATATATATTTGTATTTCTTTGTTACTGGTACAGTTGCAAACAGCTGACATTCTTATCTTTAGGTCCCTTAAAGCCCTGCACAACCCCTTGAACATTAGACACTCAATAGTGTATGTATATATAATAAAGTAGTAGTTACCAAACTGAAGCTGCCTTTTCCTGTTTACCTCTCCCTAAAAACAATTTATTACTCTTGGAGAGGCAGGAAATCAATGGAAGGAGAAAAACTGTCCAGGTAAAAGGACTGAAATTGTATGCTTGTATTTGAAACAAATAATAGCTCTGGCAGGAATTCAAATTCCATTAAATGTGATGCCTTCTAACCAACTCTACAGGTTGTTATAACCATTGCTACTAAAAATAACAATGGATCAATACACAAAGTATAAAAATGAAAAATGCTTAATAACTCAAGGTGATCAATTAAATGAACACAGTTAAACCAAAGTATGTTTAAGTAAGTCTCATTTCAAAAGGACCACAAGAAAAAAGAACACTTCATGTTAAAACCTGTTTTTCATGTTTAGCGTGCATAAGACCCTGGTATTAATCCCTAGGACCAAAACAAAAACAACAAAATCCTGTTTTCTCCTGACCTATAATGATATGCTGTGAGAGAAGAATAAAGGTTATTCAGTCAAAGTGGAAGAGAAGGTGGCAGAACTTAAATAGAATGGTTCTTCCTGTGATTATGGGCAAGTCACAGCTAAGTCAGAAGATATTTTTTGCTACAGATTGATATACAGAATCTATTTTTGATAATTCCATTTTGTTCCATTCATGTGAATCATACTCCCTGTTATGAATAATGTGATTTCTCAAAGCTTGATAAGTGGGATGTTACTTCCAGGCTTTGAAATTGCAGTGGGGGAAGAAGTTGCTTCTTCTTATGCTCCCCCAGAAGGTGTAATACCTGACACATTGCTGGAGCCCTATCCCCCACAAATAATAAAGTCCCTCTGAGATGTAAAGGAGAGCGAATCACTCCACCTGCTGCTAAGAGATAATCACTCTCAGAGTAGAAGAGAACAACTGCTTATACTGTTGTTTATATAAAGAACAGAGCACTTTTAGGACACAGAAGTGAGACCAACATAGCTTACACTGAAATACCAACAGAACAGACTGTAAAGTCACTACAATTTGCCTAAGAAACCAGGAGAAACTATCTTTCTGTGAATATGTCTTCAGATTTTTGAATAGCACAAAGTGACTAGGACTTTATACAAAAAGTGAAAGGTATCAAAATCATAATAGAAGTAATAGCTCAAACTATCTAGTGAGATAGATAAGCCACAACATCATAGGGAAGCTGGGCGTGGTGGCTCAGGCACTCAAGAGCACTGAGATAGCAGGATCTCTGCAAATTCAAGAAGCCAGCCTGGGCTACACAGTGAGTTCAAGGCCAGCCTGAATTACATAGAGAGACCCTGTCCAAAAAAAAAAAAAAAAAAAAAAAAAATCCATTTAAATGCCAGCAACAAATGCATAGAAAATTTTCAAAATTTCTAACTCTTTCGCTAAATCTCTTCTTTTTATACACTTAACATTGTATATTAAAAATGTATTAGAGCCTATAACTTCAGCACTCAGGAGGCTGAGGCAGGAGGTTTGCCAGGAGTTTGAGGCCAGACTGGGCTACAGAGGGAGTTCAAGGCCAGCCTGAACTACATAACAAGACCCTATCTCAAAAGACAAATAAATAAATCAATAAAATGAATAATCTATATAATAAGGGGTAAATATTCAGAATATAGAAAGAGCTGAAGAATAGAAAACTATCCAATTTTTAAAAAGATTCATAAGAAGAAAAAGGTTGGGGGATCTGTTCCACAACAATGTGAATATACTTAACACTACTAAACTGTATACTGGGGGCAGGGATCTAGCTCAGTGGCACCACGGCTGCCTCGAAAGCACAAGGTCCTGAGTTTGATCCCCACTACCAAAAAATAAACAAAGTTATTTAAACTGTATACTCTATTTAAATATGGTTAAGATAAGCCAGGTGTGCTGCCACATGCTTGTAATCCCAGCACTCCACTCTACTAGGCTAAGGAAGGAGAATTCCAAGTTAGAGCTCAGCCTGGGGAACTTCGGGATTTAGTGAGACCCTGTCTCAAAATTCAAAAATATAAAGGGCTGGGGATGTAGCTCACTGTGAAGGGCCTGGGTTCAACCCCTAGTACCAAAAAAAAAAGTTAAGATAGTAAATTTTATGTGTCTTTGCCACAAATTTTAAATATATAGCAAAGTTATTTGCTTGAAAATTTAATAAATTGATAATTATTATCTAATAGATGAGACACTTGTGTATGGATACCTGGACATTTATTCTGCCCTTCCAGTATTCTGTGTCCTGAAATATTCAGTACTCATTTACTCTTTTTTTGTGGTACCAGGGATCAAACTCAGGACTTTGCACTTGCCAGGCAGGCACAGTGCCACTGAGCCACATCCCCAACCCTCATTTACTCTTTCTACAAACACTTTGACTACTGTGTACCAACACTCTGCTTTCTTTTCTTTCTTTCTTTTTTTTTTTTTTGGTACCAGGGATCGAACTTGGGTCCTTGTGCTTTCGAGGCAGGCGGCGGAACCACTGAGCTAAATCCCCGGCCCAACACTCTGCTTTCTTACTGGAAATATAAAACAGAAAAATATTTGGTCCTGACTCTTAAGGTTACATCAATCTATGGGTGAAAAAATGTGTTTAAAAAACTAAGAATAAGCCCAGGTGTGGTGGTCTGAGCCTGTAACTGCCATAAGTTTGAGGCCAGCCTGGGCAACAGTGAGTTTAAGGCTGACTGCATAGCTAGATCCTGTCTTAAAACAAAACAAAACAAACAAACAAAGAAGAAAGTAATTAATAAAGGCCCAACAATCTAATTTATAACTCTAGCTTATCAGATTTGCTAACAAAAGTATATTTTGGTTTATAGGCTACAGAGATCATATATATATTTCTATTTCATCCAGCACTTTGAAAATTTAATAAGAAGTGGGCAAATCTTAATTCCCTTCTCCAAAAAAAAGATTCATTTCCTAATTTGATGAGTTTTCTATTTGCATTTTATTATAGTTCAAGCCCGAGAGATGAACCACTGTTGACAATAAATAGTTTTACTAGTATAGCATATCAGACTGGACCTCAGGGCATAAAGTATGAGCTGGAGTCATCAGCTTATTGGTGGTAATTGTAATAATAAGGATGGATGATGATGACTATCTAAGTGGAGTGTAGGTTGAAAAAGCAAAGATAGAAGTTTATGAACGAACAGAAAAAAAAAAAATCACCAAAACTGGAGACTCCCTGGAGTCTCAGGAGTTTGAGGCCAGACCTGTTTTTTGTTTTTTTTTTTACAGGGGCTTAAGTCTGAGAAGTTTTGATACTATAATTAGGACAGAAGCCAGGTCTGGTTTAGGAGTAAATTCAAGAAGAAATGGAAGCAAAAAGTGAAGATTCTTTTCTTTAAGGAATTTAGTTCTAAGGAAAGGAAAGAAAAAAAATAGTACCTAAAGAGGCACACAAGGCCCAGAAAGGAAAGTAGTGAGTTTACTTGTAAGTATATTCCATTTGAAATACGAATACCAATAGCTGGATTAGATAATCATCATTTTGTTTTAGAAGTAGGAATTGGAGCAAGTTGCTTAGTTTATTTTTGGGGTTTTTTTGTTTGTTTCAGTCTTTTTTGTAGCAAACTGCTTATTACAAGGCTCCACAATAGGGGGCTTGAGGGAGGTAATGGGATAAAATAAAATAAAATTTATTAAAAAAAAACAACAAAGCTCCACAATGGGTGGGAGTGGGGCCGAAGCTAGAAAAAGAGCATAGTTCACCTAATTTTTTTTTTTTTTTGAGATAGGGTCTCACTGTGTACTTTAGGCTCTCCTTAAACTCACTATGTAGTCTAGGCTGGCCTCGAACTCATGGTGATCCTCCTGCTTCAGCCTCCCAAGTACTGGGATATCATAGGCATGTGCCACCACGCTTAGCAATATTTTCAATATCTGAGGTAAAAAATATCTCTTCAGTCTCCTACTCTCTCCTTTCCTAATTCCTTATTATCAAGAAGTTTTTCCTAAAGTTTGAAGATTTTTGGGTCCAGGATATTGCTCAGTGGTAGAATATATGATCCACACAAGGTCCTGGGTTAAATCCTAGGATAGAGGGGAATGTGTGCTATTGTGCTTTCTATTTCTAGTGTTTATAAGATTACCAGATGTCCTAAAAAAACAAAACAAAACACACTGGACCACATCTCTAGCCTCTCTAGGCTTGGTTAACCCATAAAGATTAAGTTAAATGATGTCTACAAATCACTTAGCACAGTGCCTGAACACAGAAAGAACTCAATGTGGGCCGGGCCAGAGATTCAGCTCAGCGGCCCTATGCCTGCCTGGCAAGCACAAGGTCCTGAGTTCAATCTCTGGTTCTACAAAAGAAAGAAGGATAGAAAGAAAGAAAGAGAGAGAGAGAGAGAGGGAAGGAAGGAAGGAAAGAAAGAAAGAAGAAAGAAGGGAGGGAGGGAAGAGAGAGAGAAAGAAAGAGAGAAAGAGAGGGAAAGAGAGAGAAAGAACTCAATAAATAGTTTCTATTGTTTAGAGAGAGATGAAGAAAATAAATGTTTTTGCAAAGATACCACTCTCCTCCATTGTGTTATTGCTTTTATAATATTTGATTCAAAACTTAACATTTGTATCTGAACTACTAATCCATTTTACTTACAAACTCACAAATTAGAGAATAAAATTAATCATATTGCAAAATGACCTATGAGTTGCAAAAGGGCCCTGGGTTACTATAAGTACAATTTTCTCAAGTGTTTGTTTAGGGATCATTAAATTCTTGTGGGTTTGGGGGGCGGTTTTTGGGGGGTTTTTGGTACCAGGGATTGAATTCGGAACCTTGCACCTTCGAGGTGGACTGCAGAACCACTGAGATAAATCCCTGGCCCAAATTCCATTAAATTCTTAACAGAAGGCAAAACTAATTACACAAGTATAGAGCAGACCACTGTTGATTAAATATCAATCACAAGATAAAGCAAATTTGAAAATATAATTTTAAAAGGATTTAAGTATTTAGTGTTCTAATTTCTCACTTTGCTATATGGAGAATTAAAATGTTAGACAGTCCTGTTCAGTAACAGATATTTATAATTTAGTAACAATGAACAGGCAAAGCCATACTGATTCTAAAACAGAGCTTCACTACAGGAAAACTCTGTTGTTTCTACAAATACCAATGCCCAGAAAGGATCAAGAGTCAAAGTTCAAAGACATAAAGTACCCAAAAATTGACAGTCTTGTGCAGTAATATTATTACACATGTAGTTTTCATTTGCTTATTTATAATTTCAGTTTTCTGCCTTTTATCTTCCAATAATTACAGATTCCTTGAGGGCATAAATTTTACATTCAGTCTAACCTACACAGCCTAGCCTAATCTTTTGAACTAGTAGTGTTCAATATACACATGCTAAAGTGTGATAATGAATAATATTAATATATTATGTATTGGGTTGCCAGATAAAGTATAGAATGCCAAGTAAAATTTAAATTTCAAATTTTATGTTAAAATTTAACTGCCATCCTATTTTTATTTGCTAAATTTGGTAAGTCTGTGTAAATTTTACCTAGAGATCAGATTTTGCAGCCCTAAACATTGGCTAAGGACTTCTTGTGTTAGCAATGAGACTACCTAACTTGAAAAGATTTTAGAATCAAGCAGTGTCTCTCATATGCTCAACAAAGAAATTGAATTCCTCCTTCAACTTGTAGGTGTCAGGTATTTTGTCCCAGCAATGAGAACAAAACTAAGACACCCTTCAATATCATAAAGTTTGGAATAGAGAGAGTATGTGGGAAGAATTCTTAGATCTTGTCCTATTGCAGTAGGTAGTGGCAAGGTCATCCCCATTTTCTGCTCATCAGAGAAATTGAACTAGAAAATATGTTGTGATATAATACCTGATTTTTATAGGGAGGATAAAGAAAAATACTATAATACATTGTAGAATCTTGGACAGGAGCAAAGGAGGACATTATCAAGACTTTTTATGTTCCTGAAATGAGATACATTTTGCAAGTACCAAAACAAAAATGTATTTATACTCAACTTTCAGGTTTGTTTAGATACTGGCTCAGGGATGTGAAGGGTTATGGAAAGATTTGAAAAAAGGAAATACAATTGGCAGCTGCTCTGCCTATAAAATTAAATGCTTAATGAAGGAAGTTTTGTAACCTCAATTTTGGGTAGAAATATTTAAAAGTTTCCAAGAGCAAAAACTTTCACGTACTTTCTTTCTCTAAGTGACACGGGGTCCACTCTGAGAGGCTGGGACAAGAGGGTTGCAAGTTCGAGCCCAGATTGGACAATTTAGTTAGACCATCTCAAAATTAAAAATAAAAAGGGCTGGGGATATAGCTCAGTGTGAATCACTAGTACTGCAAAGGGAAAGAGAAGAAGGAGAGGGGAGGGGTGAGCAAAGGAGAAGAAAAGGGATAAAAAAACAGAAAGAAAGACAGAGAGACTCTTATTATATTGCCCTGGCTGGTCTCAAACTCTGGCCTCAAGTGATCCTCCTGCCTCAGCCTCCCAAGTAGCTGGGACTACTGGCACAAGCCACTGCATCTAGCTCGTCCTATACTTTTTTTTTTTTTAAAGCACAACAGAATATTGGTATGACCTTGCCACCACCTACAGCAATAGGACAAGATCTAATAATTCTTTCTACTTACTCTATTACAAACTTTGTAATGTTGAAGGGTGTTGTAGTTATTTTTCTCATTGCTGGGACAAAATACCTGACACCCACAAGTTAAAAGAGGAAAGGATTATTTTAGCTCACAGTTTGTAGAGGTTTCTGTTCATAGTCAGCTGGCTCCAAAGCAGGCAGTATGGCGAGGAGAAACAATCCATGGCATGGCAAGCAGGAAGCAACAGCCTTCCTTCTGTGTTCCCTTGTGATTACATGCAGATGGTAAGCCTATTTGTTGGTGCCATCTACACCCAGGGTAGGTCTTCACTTTTCCATCAATCCACCATCCACACCCAGAACTAAGCTAAACCAGTCAGTGGACTAATCCAGTACCAGACACCTATGATCCAGTCACTCCCAAAAGCCTCACCTATGAGCACACGAGGCTTTGGAGGGACATCTAGATATAAAGCATAACAAAGGAAAAAATTATGCTATTTTTACATGTCCATAAATGAATATGATGTGAAGCATTGGTACTGCAACACATTTACCTTGACTCCAATACATGATTGAAAGACAAGCTTTGCCTAGGTCCTAAACTTTGCCTAGGTCCTAACCAGCTGCTCTGAGTAAATCTCAGAGAAATTCCTAATCTTTACTTTTCAAATTAATGGACAAAATAAAAATATAGACTCAGTAGGCACAGGCTGTGATTCCAGGATTCAGGAGGCTGAAACAGGAGGATTGCTGTGAGTTTGAGCCCACCCTGGGCTACATAGTGAGCTCAAGGCCAGTCTGATCTACATAGCAAGACCCTATCTCAAAAAACAAATAAACAAACAAACAAAAACAACAAGAAAAATAAAGATCCAAATAGATGTAAAGTTCTTTGTAAGTATCTGTAGAATAAAATGATTTTACTTAAACTTCAGGATCAGAGATTTAGCTCAGTGGCATGGTGCCTGCCTTGCAACCCCAAGGTCCTGAGTTTGATCCCTGGTACCATAAAACAAAACAAAACAAAACAAAAAAATCTTCAGATATGTGTTCCTAATTTAAAAATGTTTTAAAAAGCCCAGTTTTGTGAAAGCATTTTTATTAATGTACGCTGGTAAAAAAAATTTTCAAGTAAACAAGTGCAGTTGACATCTTGGTTCATGGCTTTGGGCAGGGAGTTCTTCAGGTAACTCAGTCAGGAAAAATTTTGATTTTTAAAATCCTAGTGTCCCAAGCCATGAACAAAAGGGTCATTCTATAAACTTTATGTCCTGAGATAAACCAAGACCATGTTTCTTTCTTTATCAAAGCTGAGTGGTAGATCACATGTGCAAGAAGACCCTGGGATCTATCCCCAGTACTCAAACAACAATTTTTTTTGGTACCGGGGATTGAACTCTGGTCCTTGCGCTTGTGAGGCAGGCAATAGAACCACTGAGCTAAATCCTTGGCCACAAACAACAATTTTTTTGTCTGCCATCATACTAATCAAAAATTATTTAATTGGAATTGTCTACTGTTTCAGTCATTCAAACTATATGTAAAACTCTGTCTTTTCTGGGAGCAAAATTATTCTGAAGCTTTTATTTTATTATAGTATTTTATTATTGCAAATAAACCTTCCTTCAATGATTTTTGTCATTTTTTAATATTAACTGTGAAAGGAAATCTGGGTCTTAGTCCAGCTGTCATTAACTTCCTGTGACCTTCAGACCTCAGGCCTTTCCCCTGTGGGCTTTAGTTTCTACACCGTAAAATGAGATGGGCTGCATGACTGGGTTTGGCAATGATTTCCTAAATATGACACCATAATCACAAATAACTAAAGAAAAAAATAGATAAATTTAAAACTTTTGTGCATCAGAGAATACTATGGAGTGAAAAAGACAATTCACATGATGAAAGAAAAATATTTGCTAATCATAGATCTGCTAAGGAATTAATATCCAAAATATGTATATACAACTCCTACAATTCAACAATAAATGGATGAATAATCCATTTCAAAACCAGGCAAAGAGCCAGTCATGGTGGCCCATGCCTGTAATCCTAGCACTCTAGGAGTCTGAGACAATTGGATCTCAGATTTGAGCCCAGCCCGGGCAACTTAGTGATTTATTGAGACCTTGTCTCAAAAGGGGCAGGGGGTGTTAATGAATACACATTTCTCTTCTGATATACAAATGATGAGTAAGCCATGAAAAGATGCTCAACATTATTACTCATTAGGGGAATGCAAATCAAAACCACAATAAGATAATTTAAGAATACTAGAATGGGGCTGGGAATTTAGCTCAGTGGTTCCGCTGCCTGCCTCAAAAGTGGAAGGTCACGAGTTCGATCCCTGATACCAAAAAAAAGAAGAAGAAGAATACTAGAATGGCTTTAAAAAACAAAAATAAAAAATCAGTGTTGATGAGGATGTGAAGAAATTGGGACCCTTAAGCAAATACTTATAGCTGGGCATGGCAGTGCATGCCTGTAATCTCAGCTACTTGGGAGACTGAGGCAGGAAAATGGAAAGTTTTAAACTATTCTGGACAACTTAGACCCTGTCTCAAAACAAAATGAAAAGGGCTGAGAACATACCTCAGTGGTAGAGCACTTGCCTAGCATGTGCAAGGCCCTGTGTTCAATCCCCAGAACTGTACAAAAAGAAATGAAAAAGCAATCCCAGCACTTGGGAGGCTGAGCCAGGAGGATCACCATGAGTTCAAGGCCAGCCTGGACTACATAGCAAGACCCTGTCTCAAAAAAAGAAATAAAAACAATGGGGCTGGGGATGTAGCTCAGCAGCACCGTGCCTACTTGGCAAGTACAAGGTCCTGAGTTCAATCCCCAGTACCAAAAAAAAAGAAAGAAAGAAAGAAAGAAAGAAAAACAAATATTTGCACACAAATGTTTATATCATTTTTCACAATAGTCAACATGTAGAAACAACCTAAATATATATAAAGAGATGAATAAAAGATGGATAAAGAGTGGTGCATCCATATAAGGAAAAATTGTGCAGCCATAAAATGAAGTTTTGACATATGCTACAATATGGATGAACCTTGAAAATATTATGTTAAATTGTATTAGGAAACAAAGAAGACTGAAAAATCATGAAACTGATTTAACTCATGACATTATCAAAAGAAAGTTAAGGAACAGAAAGAGCTAATGTGCTCTCACCTGCCTGCTTGCTGTGGACTATTTCTCCTCTGCCATGCCCCTCTGCCATCCCACCCTGCCTTGGAGCCAGTCGACTATGGACTGAAACTTCTACAAATTAAGCCAAATAAATTTTTCCTCCAGGAGAGAGAGAGAGAGAGAGAGAGAGAGAGAGAGAGAGAGAGAGAGAGAGAGAGAGAGAGAACTAAATTTTAAAACCATGGAAGGAAGAAAATGACAGAATATTCATTTGAGGAAATAAATGAAACTGAACCTCTAATTCACACCTTGGGTAAAATCAATCTTAGCTGTTAAAAAAAAAAGCTAAATGAAATAAAACAGTTGGAAAAGGACAAATACTGTATGATTCCACTTATGTAAAATATCTAGAAGAATTCATAGAGACAAAACAGATTGGAAATTACCAAGGGCTGGTAGGAGGGGCATTATTGTTTAATGGGTATATTGTTTGTAATAATGAAAAACTTTGGAAATACATAATGATGATAGTTGCATGACATTGTGACTTTAATCCCACTGAACTGTATGCTTAAACATTATTCAAAGGGAAAATTCTGTTATATATATTTTACAACTTTAAAAGGATGAGCTGTGGGTATAGCTCATGTGCTTGCCTAGTGAGTGAGGTCTTGGGTTCAATCCCCAGCACCGTAAAGAAAGAAAAAAAGAAAATGAAAAAAACCTAAAAAATGCTGATTTCTAAGTGGCGCAGCTTATACCCCTTTATGCCTGCTGTGCCGGCAGTAATTAATAGACTCTCAAAACTGTTCCCGTTTGAATAATAAATGACATGGTAACTCAATCTCTAAATGTTCTGATTTTCAGTGGTTATGAGATCCCAACCCCGGGCATTAGGACCTTGGAGAGGTTTTTGTTCATGACATCATCTCTAGGAAATTAAAACTTCAGGAAATTGGAGGCAGTGCTGGAGATGTGTCCGCTTCAAACAAATGCCCACCTCTCAAATGAGGATCATTCTAGTGGCAAACCACCTGTTTGCTTCGGGTTCCGGGAGTCCGTGACTAAGAAGCAACACCAGCAGACCCCTCTGTCTCCCACACTCTGCATGGCCGCCCGGTTCAAGCCCAGACTGAAAGCTCGCAGCCCAGAAGGGGCAGGCCTTGGCAACAAAACAGCCTCAACTGACCAATGGAGAAGGTCAGGGGCGGAGCTATCTTGGCGTCGTCAAGAGGACGGTGGGCCTGGCTTTGTCTGCTTGGCCTTTCTAGGCTGTGGCTGCTACGTTATCATCAGTTTTGCTGCTGCATTTTGCCCTGTATTTTGCCACTGTCAGCGCTTCCGGGTTGAACTTAGAGCTGATCATCTCCACTCTATCCAGTGCCTGACCCTCTCCTTCAAAGCCAGCCCTTGTCAAAGTCCTGTTGGCTCCTGCTTTGAAATGAGTCATCTGTGTCACAACTCGGAGATAAATTGGTGGTGCTACGTATGGCCCGACATATTTGAACTTAATTTTTTAAATGAAAACCATAATAGAAATAAAAATTATCATTCCACCAACTGGAAACAATCATGGTTAACCTTTGACATTCTCCCCCCCCCCCGTGTATTTTAACACAATGGAATAAACTATAAACTGTGTATTATTGGTTGTATACTGGTTTGCTTTTGTCATTTTAATTGAATGAATAGGATAAAGTATTCCACTTATAAATGTGTCATAACGTTTATATTTCCCTATTGTGCATCTAAATACGAACTAAATTCTTATGGATTGGTGTTGGGGGCAAGTAGGGAAGATTTGTCTAGGAACTTCAGCAAGAATTACAAACTCTTAAACTGGACATGGTGATGCATGCCTGTAACCCTAGCAGTCAGGAGGCTGGGGCAGGAGGATAACCAAGAGTTCAAGTCCAGCCTGGGCTACAAGAATGAGTTCAAGGTCAGTTTGAACTACATAGCAAGACCCTGTCTCAAAACACAAAAGAAAAATAATAAAATAAAATTTAAAATTACAAGCTCTTAGAGACTTTATGATCTTAGAAATACAATTTTAGAAACTCAGAAACACCAGATGTGATAGTGTAATCCCAGTATTTGGGAGGCTGAGGTCGAATCTCTGAGTTCGAGGCCAGCCTTAGCTACATAGTGCGATCTTTCTTAACAAACAAAACAACAAAAACAAGAAAGAAACTCAGAATTATAACATCTTGGACTGGTTAGATCTTCTGAAGGAAGTAACTTTACCAAAGTAGGAGTGACTAACAAGCAGAATCTTTTTCAAAAGCTGAGTTTTCTTTATTTAGAATGTTACCTCTTACTAATTGTGCTCAGTCTCTCTTACTATTCAGAGGAGAATTTCTTCTGCAGAAATTGTCTTGCACTACAAATTCTAATTCGGCAGAGAAGTGGTTGGGGAAAAAAGAGTTTTCTTCTCTCTCTCTTTTTAATTAAAAAATATTTTTGGGGGTTCTGGAGATGGAACCCAGGGCCTTTACACTGAGCTGCATTCCCAGTCCTTTTTTATTTTTTATTTTGAGATAGGGTCTGGCTAAGCTGCTAATTTGCCCAAGCTGGATTTAATCTTATGATTTTACTGCCTCAGCTTTACAGAGTGCTGGAATTCCAGGGTATACCAGGCCAGGCTCTCTCTCTTTAATCTCATATTACCCAGGCTGGCCTTAAACTTGTAGGCTCAAGGGATTCTCGGACAGCCTCCAGAGTAGGTGGCACTATAAGCACGTGTCACTGTACCTGGCTAAAAGACAGTTTTCCATGGTTTATTTCCTTATTTATTTGACTAGGGAGAAATAACTTTTAGTCTCTTTTGATCTCTTCCATATGGCCCTGGAGGTAGAGGGACCTACTGCTCAGGGACTCCGTAATAATGATAAACTGGCGTGAATGTGGGTCACCAACTAACAATTATCAAATGAGATATTAATAAGTGGTAGTGGTTGAATGAAGAGAGCACCAAAAACCCCAGTTCACTTTCTTTTCTTTTCTTTTTTTCTTATTTTGAGACAAGGTCTTGCTATGTAGTTCAGACTGGCCTCAAACTCATGGTGATTCTCCTGCCTCAGCCTCTGGAGTGCTGGGATTACAGGTGTGCACCACCACACCCAGCCCAAGTTTACTTTCTAACTGTGTGATATCTGAGCAAGTCATTTCAACTCCTTGAGCCTTAATTTGTTCATCTTGCAATGAGGGTAAGAGTCTCTCTTTACTTACTCTTTTTTTTTTTTCTTGGTACTAGGGATTGAACTCAGGACCTTGCACTTTCGAGGCATGACGTCACTGAACTACATCCTTGGCCCTTTACTTACTTTTTAAGACTGTGGTGAAGAACAATTGTGAAAATGTCCATGATGGTGTTTTAGAAAGAAGGCACTGTACTATGCTGATGTTATTATTATTGGACAGCATAATTTTTTTTTTTTTTTTTAGCGGGGATCAAACTTGGGTCCTTGCACTTTCGGGGCAGGCAGCAGAACCACTGAGCTAAATCCCCAGCCCTGGAGAGCATAAAATTTTTAAAAATTCTTTCTTTCTCTCTCTCTCTCTCTCTCTCTCTCTCTCTCTCTTTCCTTCCTTCCTTCCTTCCTTCCTTCCTTCCTTCCTTCTTTCTTTCTTTCTTTCTTTCTTTCTTTCTTTCTTTCTTTCTTTCTTTCTTTCTTTCTGAGACAGGCTTTCACTATGTTCCAAGCTGGCCTTTAACTCACTGTGTCACCCCGGCTGGCTTTAAACTCACAATCCTCTTGCCTCTGACCTCCTGAGTGCTAAGATTATAGGCATGTGCCGCCACAACCAGGTAAAAGTTTTCATTTTTGAAGAATCATTGTTTTAGTTACTTTTTTTGTTGCTGGGACAAAATACCTGATACCCAAAGTTAAAAGGAGGAAAGGTTTATTGTAGCTCACCATTTGTAAAGGTTTCAGTCCATAGTCAGCTGTCTCCAAGGCAGGGTGGCATGGCAGAGGGGTATCACAGAAGAGAAACAGTTGATGGCAGGCAGACGGCAGCAAAAGCAGTAGGCAACGAGCAGTGACAGCAGCTCTTTTTCTGTCCCTTATATTTTACCCAGGCTACATCTCCTTATGGTAGGTAGCACTCACACCTAAGTTGGGCCTTCCTATCACCCACACCCAAAACTATGCCAAACCAATCAGTGGACTACTTTAGAAATCACACACCCTTTATTCCAACATCATACACTCTAGATCCAGGCACCTCTGAAAAGCCCCACCTATGGCTGCATGATGCTTTGGGGAGACATCTATACACAAGCCATAATAATCATTATAATTCAGAAAATATGGGAGGAAATGTGTCAAAAATCAAGTGGCAAAGTGAGTACTATAGGGCCACAGAGTCAAGCATACAGGAGAGTCCTTCACGAGGCCAGGCACTAGTTCTTATGCCCAAACTGCATGATCAACTCAGGGTGACTCCTGGTTTACTCTGTATTTAACTTCTTTTGGTTGTAAGGAGCAGGTACTTCAAGTGGTCTAGGGTGAAGGTTTGCTGGTCATTTTTTTTTTTTTTTTGGTACCAGAGATCGAACTTGGGTCCTTGCGCTTGTGAGGCAAGTGGCAGAACCACTAAGCTAAACCCCCAGCCCCTGCTGGTCATTTTATGGTTAAGGATATGCACAATGAAAGACCCTGAGATGCTAATAGCTGCATTTGTGAAAGAGCTGGAATTCTGAATGAGACGGTGGTACTAAATTCAGAAAGGGAGTAGGGACCATGAAAGAATTGGGAGGCCTAATTCCTTAAAGGATCATCTATTTACCTGGACTGAGCTCCAGTTTCCTCCTATAAAATGAAAATAACCATAAAATTGTTCTCTAACCAGGTAACTACCCATATATAGCAAAATGATGGAATCTAAATCTACTAGAGATAAAATGGCCCTCGGATTTTTGTTCTATAATAATGAATAAGAGGAGTTGCTCTAGTCAAAGTGGAGTGTAGGAGTTTTAGAAGTGAACTCCATCTCCCTGGCCTTTCCTGTTATGTCAGAGGTCTTAGCCCATCATTCATGTTTTACAGATCTGCATATTGAGACGTAGGGAGCAGGTGACTTGCTCCAGGTCACAAAGGTAGAATAAACCCAGATTTCCTAAGCTCCAGTATGGTGTTCTTTCCATGTAAACCAGCTTCTTCCTAAAAACATGAAACTGCGTATACAAGGTTGAAATCATAAGAAATGAAACTGTTAAGGCTCAAAAAGTTAAATGGGAAAAGGACATGGAACAGGTAATTCACAGAGGAAGTACAATTGGATTTTTAAAAAAGCATAGGGAAAAGTTTCAGTCATATTAACAATGAAAAATGAACATGACAGGGACCTGTGCTGCTCTGCCCTTATGTCAAACTTGTTTATTTAGTTCAGGCACTTTATAATGTTTCTCTCCTGTCCCTCATTCTCCTTGGCTTTATTTTCCTGCTGTGTCTTGTCCTTAGCAGCACAATCCCTACCCTTTGCCAGCTCCCCCTTCTCATGGCCCTAGCCAGGATTTGGGGCAGCTCCTGGTCTGGGCGATACAGAATAAACCTGCAGTGCTGTGTCAGGCCAGTTGTTCTGCACACAGGTCACTATAGCCTCTATAACCTCTAACATACCTTTGCTCTAGTTCAGCCACCCTTCCAGAGTGGGAGAACAGGGTCCTACAGCACGTGTGCCAGCCCTGGGGTTGATGAGCTTGTCCTGTCTTGTTGAGATAAGGGCTTCCATACTGTCCTAAGGAGGAAGAAGGAAACCTGCTCCTCTGGGCCAGGGCTGGGACCCGCTATGAGGATCAGGAAGTGGGTAGTGACATCTGTGCAGGTGTCAGGTGGGAAAATAAAGTATTGATTGGCTAGAAAAAATGAAATGAAAAAGGACAAGTTTTAAGCTAGCAAATTTGCAAAGAATTTTCAGTTTAGTTCCTCCCACTTTTTTTTTTTTTTTTTTTGTAGTACTGGAGATTGAATTTAAGTGCAACCTCAGCCCTTTTATATTAAAAAAAATTTTTTTTGGTACTGGGGATCAAACTCAGGACCTTGCTCTTATAAGGCAGGCAGTGGTACCACTGAGCCAAATCCCTGACTATTTTTTAAATTTTTGTTTTGTTTTGTTTTTGTTTTTTCTTTGGTACTGGGGATTGAACTCAGGACCTTGCACTTGCTCGGCAGGCGCTGAGCCACTGAGCTACATTCCTGGCCCTTAGTTTTTATTTTTTACGTTTTTTTTTTTTGGTACCGGAGATTGAACTTGGGACCTTGAGCTTGTGAGGCAGGCATCAGAACCACTGAGCTAAATCCCTGATCCCCATTTTTTACTTTTTTGAGACAAGCTTTCACTATGTAATTCAGGCTGGCCTTGAAATCACTGTGGAGCCCAGCCTGGCCTCAAGCTTACAAGGATCCTCCTGCCTCAGCCTCCCTGGTGCTGGGGTTACAGGCATATACCACAAGACTCAACTATTTTTTGTTTTAATTTTGAGATAAAATCTCTCGTTAAATTAAATTGCCTAGGATGGGCTGGAACTTGTGATCCTGCTCCCTCAGCCTCCCAGAATGCTAGGATTATAGGCATGTGCCACCTCTCCTGACTCACAAGAACTATTAACTTTAATAAGAATAAATTTGAAGCCATCAATCAAACCACCTTTAACCTGGGTAAATATACCTTTCCTAAGTTTATTCAAGTTTATTATTTATTAAGTTAGTGCTGAGATTACGGGTGTGCCACCATATCCAGCTGGAGGTAAATTTTGTACTTAATGAGTCTGGAAAGTTTTCAAATATGTTTATTATATTCAATGCTTACAAAGGTGTAGTAAGACAAGAAATACAGAAAAAAAGAGATAGTAATATAATAAAATACATTAAAATCCTCAAAATGAATCTATCGGGAACTAAATTTTTAATATAAAATTAGTAAAATCTGTTAAATCAAAAGAAACAATTTGGGCCCAATGACAACTTTATAATGGCATATCCTATGACTACAAAATAATATTTGCAGTGAGTTTTTGTTTTGTTGGATTTTTTGCTGTTGCTTTTTGAGACACAGACTTACTATTGTAGTCCAGGCTGGCCTTAAAATCAAAATCCTCCTGCTTCAGCCTCCCCAATGCTGGTATTACAAGAATGCACCATTATGCCCAGCTCTGCAGTGAGTTTGTTGTTGTTGTTGTTTTTTCGGTACCAGGAATTGAACTCAGGACCTTGTGCTTTCCAGGCAGGCTCAGCACCACTGAGCTAAATCTTCGGCCCTGCAGTGAGTTTTGTTTGTGTTTGTGTTTTTGGTACCAGGGATCGAACTTGGGTCCTTGTGCTTGTGAGGCAGGCGGTGGAACCACTGAGCTAAATCCCTGGCCCCCTGCAGTGAGTTTTTAATAAACAAGGGACTAACTCATGTCATAAAATACTAGGAAGAAAACTTCCCCTAAAATTTTATGTAGATTAAATTAAAATTATTCATAAAAGATATGGGGAAGAGACTGAAGTGGCACTCAGGAGCTACTCAGGAGCTGAGGGATGGAGGATTGATTCAGCCATGTGTTCTACACCAGCCTGGGCAAACAGAGAGACTCCATCTCAAAAAACCAAACAAAGAAGATACGAGGAAAGAAACACACAATGAAACGTTAACATACTGGTTGTCTTTAGGTGGCACAGTTTGTTTTTAATTTTCTGTATTCTCTAAATGTTTTACTTTTTTTTTTTTTGGTACTGGGGATTGAACTTGGGTCCTTGTGCTTGCGCAGCAGGTGGTGAAACCACTGAGCTAAATCCCCAGCCCCAATTTTACATTTGAGTCCCTTCACTCCCCTCTCATTTTTTGTGGTACTGGAAATCAAACCCAGGGCCTCAAGTTGACCTTGTAATTGGAATCCTCTTGCCTCAGCCTCCAGAGCAGCTGGAATTATAGGTGTGCATTTTCTGCCTAGCTGACATCCTTTCTTTAAAATAAAAAATGTTCTGGGTCAGGGATTTAGCTCAGTGGTTCCACTGGCTTCCTCGAAAGCGCAAGGTCCCGAGTTTAATCCCTGGTACCAAAAAATTTTTTAAATAAAAATTTAATAAAAAGGTCTGTAGGGGCTAAAACAGGAGTAGCTTATTTTGATCAACACATGTTGGAGCCAAAGGTTTAGTATTTAGGAAACCCACTGTTCAGCTGCAAAGATTTCATGGTACCTGTGATATGTAGGTATTATAAAGATGTTGAAGAAACAGAGTTGGATCAGACAAGGATCCTAAAATTAAGAAGCATGGTCTAGTAGTCTTCCAAAACAAAACTTCAAATAATGATAAAACAAATTAAAAAGTCTCTAAGGGAGGTACAAGAAAATGTGTCAAAGATAAAGCTGGCAGTGTGGGAGGAGCAATGGGTATATGAATAGAAGTAGTTGGAGTGGTAAACTGGAGCTAGATCATGACAGCTAGGAATCCCAAGCTAAGAAGTGTATTGTTAAATTGGAGTCTGTAAGTAGCTATTAAAGGGAGTTTGCTTTGCTTTTTATTTTTGGTACCGGAGATCGAACTCGGGTCCTTGCGCTTGCACAGCAGACGGTGAAACCACTGAGCTAAGTCCCCGGCCCCTGCTCTGCTTTTTAAATTGTTAGCTCCATGATATGTGTTTTAGGAAGATTGTTTTTGGAAACAAACTAGAATGGGAATGAGACTAAAAACTGGTGGATCAATTAGAAAGTCTGCCAGGCATGGTGGCACACCCCTGTAATCTCAGCCCTCAGGAGCTGAGGCAGGAGGATTTCAGTGGGTTGGAGGCCACCCTGGGCTACACAGTGAGCTCAAGTCCAGCTTGAACTACAAGATCCTGACTCAAAAAGCAGAAGGAAAAGGGCGGAGAGGGGGGAGGAGGAGGAGGAGAAGAAGGAGAAGGAGAAGGAGAAGGAGAAGGAGGAGAAAGAGAAGGAAGACAACAACCAGAGGGCCTACACAATAGTTCAGGTGAGAGATGATAAGGGAGCTTCAGACTGTTTATGTAAGGAGGCGGGGTGTTCAAATGAAAAAATAGATTATATTGTAGGAGCTGAAGGTCATAAGCTCCTATCTCAATAGGTTCAAGAATTATGATTGCCTGAGGGATTTATTTCACAAATTGCCTCCATACTGTGATTTTTTTTTTTTTTTTTTGTACTGGGGATTGAACTCAGGACCTTATGCTTGCGTGGCAGACGCTGGAACCACTGAGCTAAATCCCCGGCCATGCTGTGATTTTTTTTTTTTTTAAATTAAACTTATTTCTTGCTAAGCTTCTTCTAGCAGGTGGCAAAGCCACTGAGCTAAATCCCTGGCCCAATGTTGTGAATTTTAAAAATTTGCACCCGTGTCTCCTAATCCCAGACAGGAAAATTACACCAGAGGCTATGAGTGATTTACTGCAAATGGTGGAATTATGGTTTTTTTGTTTTCCAGTACGTATATGCCATCTGGGCCTTGAGGAGCAGAAACACAAAGGATTCTTCCTCTTCTATAAGAAAAAATATCTTACTTTGAGTAATATGTAAACTACAACAGGTGGTTTAGTGTGGGTCAACATGAAAAAGGCTAGAAGAAAGCATGTGAGCATAGCCTCTCGAGGGGTCCAGGTACTCCAGTATCTCTATACTGGAGGAACTCTGTGCAACAGGGACTCTTCCAGTACCCTTGTGCTGGAGGCTGAGCTGGGTGAATCAGAACACGGGTGTGGGCTTCTACAAAAAGTCTTGTCTGCATTGCAGACCTAGCTGCCTGGGAGTGTTTCTCTGGACCCTCTCTTCTTATAGGCTTCTATGACATCATTACCCACTCGAGCTTGCCTCTTGCAGCCTCTTTCATCATCCTTTAGCTCTCCCGCCGGGGTTAGGTTATCACAACTGTCTCAGCCCAGCCCTGTACAAGCAGAAAATTCCTGGTAGTGGTTGGGGACTTTTCCTAGGTAGTTAGCCCTCCGACCTCTGGATATATATATATTTCCTTTTAAGTGTGATTTTCTTTGTAACAAGACATACCAAAAAATAGAAGCAGAAAAGTCCTACTGAAGCTAACATTGTTTTTAGTTTGAGGTAACTTTATATATTTTCATGTAAGTCATATAAGGGCTTTTGGGCACCATTGGGAAGCTTTTTGTTAAGGTGACCATAGAATTGTTACTTTAAAGGAAGTTTAACCTGAGATAAATGGCCTCCCTTTAGTCTTTTGTTCCCTAAGGCTTTCTCTGATGTGGCTGTGCTGAGGACTGGAGCAGTTTTATTTTTTAAAAGCTTTTAAAAGTTAGCTTGTAAGAATAAATCTGGAAAGGCCAAGCACCTCCACATTTGTGTGGTGTGTGTGTGTGTGTGTGTGTGTGTGTGTGTGTGTGATGCAAGATTCTACAAAAAAATCTAAAATTCATAGTTGGATTATCTAAGAAAGTTTTTTTTTGAACAGAGTTAGGAACTTCTTAATGTTCACAGATTCATTATTCTATTTAACATATTCTGCCACATTATGGTCTATGGCCTGTACCAAATGTGAAGGATAAAAAGAAAACTGTAGACTATTCCTCAAAAAGTGCTTACAATCTAGTAAAGGGGATATATAAATAGGCCAATAGGGCTGGGGATTTAGCTCAGTGGTTCCAGTGCCTGCCTTGAAAGTGCAGTTTCCCAAGTTTGATCCCTGGTACCCACACACACACAAAATAGGCCAATAGTCACACTACACTGTATTGGGATACAGAGAAGGGACCACACAATTCCTATGGATTGGCTGGAAGAAGCTGCATAGGTAAAGTGCATTAGTTAGGGTTCTCTAGAGGCACAGAATCATTAGAAAATATATGCATAGTTATGCAAGGGGATTTATTAGGTAGGCTTCCAGGGTCAGAGGTGGAAGAGTCCTCAGTAGCCGTCTGCATGTTAGACCCAGTGAGAACCAACCAGAGACCAATATTAAATCCACACAGGAGTTTATTACCGGCCGGGACCCAAGCTGAGCATCAGACTTGAGCCCTAACTGGGGGGAGACAAACATGTTTTATACACTTTTGAGGCCAACAGTTTCTAGGCCCCCCTATGGGATAGAACTAGCAAAGCAAGTGAAAGGTACAGAAGCAGAATGTCAAGCAGCAATATGGAGTTTGTCTTGCTAACTAGGGTCCTTCATTCCCCACTGGTTCTCATAACTTAATTAAATATTTGATTTCTGTATTTACTCTTTGTGTTTTTTTTCTAAAACGTCTTTTAAAATCTCATAATTTTGTCTCAACACCATCAGTTTAACTGCATCAACCCTCTGTCTAACATATTTAGTCAGAGCATTTATAATGCAAGGTCCCACGAGCAAAAGCAGAAGTAAGATAACTAGGGGGCCTGTTATAGCAGAAACTAGGGTAGTTAACCATTAGCATAGAAGTAACAGGTTTTTTTCTAGGGATACACATAACCCTCCTTGTTTTATGAACAGGAGGTCAAGTCCCCTTTGATTTTACAGGACCATCTCAGCTAGGGAATCAACGTGGTTTTTTAATCTGGAGATCGAGTCTTTCAGGTGACCCAAACCTCTGGCTACTTGGTGGCTTAGGGCTTTAAAATTTGTGTCCTGAAGGATCAGGGAGGAAGTTTCAATAGCCGCTGACTCTGCTATTCCTAATCCCACCAGAATGGGCACTAAAATGGGGGCAGCCCATTTACTCCTATAGTGTTCAGTGGTTAATCCCAGATGTTTTCAGCTCCCTTTTCCATTATAATACAAGACTTGTGGAACAACATACATGGTGACACAAAATAAAGTGGCAGATTGGGTAGCCAAGACTGATTTGGGAATGTATTTAGTCAAGCCCTCAGTGTAAGCAAACCAAGCATATCAGGACCAGGTCTCCTGGCTTGAAACCGTGGGGCTGGAACATTACAAAGGGTTTTTTTTCGAGCCTGTTGTATTATAGCCCAGATCTCACTCTGAAGAATCTGTAAGGCTTGAAGAGACTGAAGTAAAGAAACACAAGAATTCTCTGTTATCTGTTCAAGGTTGAATTTAGGGAGGAGTGGTGGCGGCCTCCCATACAAGATTTCAAAAGGGGTAAACTTGTCAATATATGGGCTACATCTAACTCTTAACAAGGCTAGAGGAAGCAGATTGGGCCACCTACCGCCAGTTTCTAGAACATATTTAGTCAGGGTTTCTTTCAGGGTCCTATTCATCCTTTCCACTTGCCCTGAACTTTGTGGGCAGTGGGCGCAGTGTAACTTCCAATCCATATGTAGTGCCTTCACCAACAATTTAGATATCTGTGCCGTGAAGGCAGGCCCATTGTCGGACCCCAGGTAATGAGGGATGTCAAATCGGGGAACTATCTCCTGGAGCAAAACCTTAGTTACTATGTTGGCTGATTTTCCACGAGTGGGGAAAGCTTCTACCCAACCTGAGTAGGTGTCAACCAATACCAGTAAATGTTTGAACCTATTGTTGGATTTTATTTCAGTGAAATCAAGTTCCCAATGTTCCCCTGGCTCTCTTCCCCATAGTCAATTACCTTTGTTCCTTTGTCTCATCTTGGAGCTTACCTTTGTACACACTTGACACCTGGACCTGATGTCCTGGACCATAGAGGTCAGTCCTGGGATTGAAAACTTAGAGCTCATTAGTCTTTTTAACTTTGATTCTCCCAGGTGAGCTAAGTGATGGAACTGATGAACAAGTTGTCGCCCCAAGGCTCGGGGGAGACAAATTTGTTTGTCCCTTTCCACCGGCCTGAGTTCACTTTTGTACCCCCTCACTTTTGGTTTTCCTCTTTCTCTTCTGGGGTATATGTGGGTCTTTCTGGCAGGTAGCCAAAAGGTCAGGTGGGCAGAATGTCTATTGGCCCCACTGGTTCTCTGGCCACTCGTAGGGCCACATCATCAGCCTCTTGGTTACTGTGGGCCTCGAAGCTGTCTCCTTTTTGGTGGCTTTTGCAATGAATAATGGCCAATGCCCTGGGTTCCCAAATTCCCTCCAATAAGGCCAAAATTTCTTTTTTATTTTTGGTAGTTTTTCCTTCTGATATCAATAGCCCTCTCTGCCTGTAGATGTCTCCATGCATATGGGCAGTGGCGAATGCATACCCGTTGTCAGTGTAGATGTTTACAGCCTTGTCTCGACATAACCTTAGGGCTTGAGTTAAGGCTATCAGTTCAGCCCTCTGTGTTGATGCCCCCCCCCCGGCTTAATACCTGTGCCCAGGGCACCCGTCCTCCTAGACTGACTATGGTTCCCCCCACATACCTAACTCCATCTTTCATGAAGCTGCTTCCATCGGTGAAGAAGGTCTCATCAGAGTGTTGCAAGGGAACGTCAGTCAGGTCTGGGCGGTTGGTGGTGGAAGTTGTCAGAGTGTCCAGACAGTCATGGAGGGGTGCGCACAAGTTGGAGTCTGGGAGTAAGTTGGCTGGATTAAAGGCCATTTCTTGGGTGAATGTGATTCGTGGTGCATCCAGCAACAGGGCCTGGTACTGAGTTAGGTGGGCATTGGAGAACCATCATTCTGGGGCTCCTCTCAGCAATGTCTCCACCGCACTGGTTGTGGTGGTGACCAGGTCCTGTCCCAGGCTGAGCTTATCTGTCTCCTTGACCAGGAGGGCGGTGGCTGCAACTGCCCTCAAACAGGTAGGCCATCCACTTGCCACAGGATCAAGTCTTTTAGACAGGTAGGCCACAGGTCTGTTCCAAGGCCCTAATGCCTGGGGTAGCACTCCATTGGCTATGCCCCCTTGTTCAGCCACAAACAACTGAAAGGGCTTGGTGACATCAGGTAGGGCAAGGGCTAGTGCTGACACTAAGGCTCTCTTTAAAGCAAAAAGGCGGCTTTCTCTTTTTTGTCTGGAGGGACTGTCTCTTGTGTCTGGAGTGCAGCAATAGTGACTTTTTCCAGTTTCTTCACTAGGACTTCTTCAGGGTCATCACGGTTATCATAAACTTTCTGGGCTATGCTCAGGAGTTCAGTCCTATTCTTTCCCTCAAATCCCTCCAATTTCTGTAATTTCTTTCTAATGTCTGGGGCTGACTGGGAAACAAAGGCCAAATTTAAAGCTGCTGCATTTTTTGGAGCCTCTGGGTCAACAGGAGTGAAAACTCTATAGGCTTCCAATAGTCTCTCTAAAAACACAGCCGGAGACTCCATTTTTCCCTGGTGAAACTCACTTACCTTACTCAAATTAGTGGGCTTTCTGGTAGCTGCCTGGAGTCCCCTTAATAAATGCTGGCGGTATGTCCCCAGCCTCCTCCTACTGTCATCATCATTGGGGTCCCATTCGGGGTGCCACAATGGAACTGCTGCTTCAGCCCTAGCCAAATACCACTGGGGTTCCGGAAGTGACACTGGGGTTTGGCCCCAGGGCCTTTTTGACTGCCTGTTGATAAATACAGTCTGCTCCTCAGTGGTGAACAGGATCTGTAAAAGCTGCTGGCAATCATCCCAAGTTGGCTGGTGAGTCACCAAAGCCTTCCCTTTTACCTCCTTAACTTCTCTCATCTTGATTCCTCTCCACCTCCATCAGTACCTTAACTTAAGTCCTCCTCCTTCAATTACCACTATAAATCTTCCAGCTGGATTTCTTGGGTCTACTCACTCCTCCACTATTCAGTCCTTCACTGGTCTGATTGATCAAAGCCTCCCCAATCCTTTGGCCTGGAATTTAACAATTCGACTCTCCTGCCTCTCAAATTTCTTTTCTTACCAGTTTTTTCTCCATATTTACATTTTAGCCAAACTTGAAGTCCCTATAACATTCACCACTTTCCTTTTCAAAACCACACAATGGGTAAACAACAGAGGTAGGATTGGATCTGAGTCCACATCTTATGTAAGTTCTCTCATTCCTATGTTTGTACCATGCCACCTATGAAGATGCAGACAAGAAATGTCATAGTAGAAGATGAAAGGAGGGGAAAGGGTAGGGGAAAGAGGAAGTGAAATGAATTAAGATGTGTTATGCACATGTACCAACTCCCCATGATGAATGTGATCATTATGTATTGCAAACATGTACTAATAAAAATTTAAAAACAGCTGGGTATGGTGGTGTAAGCCTGTAATCTCAGCATTTGGGAGGCTGAGGTAGGAGGATTGGTGTGAGTTGGAGGCCAGCCTGGGCTACACAATGAGTTCAAGCCCAGCCTGAACTATATAGAGTGAGACCTTGTCTCAAAAAAAAAAATGTCATGCTAGAGATGAGCTGTAGGTAGGAGAAAAAGAAGAAAGAGATGGAAATATCAATCAGTTCACCAGATGTGTTTTTCCATGAGCCAGGTCCTGGACTAAAGGCCAGAGATGCAAAGATGAATGAGGTACATCCTGTCCTTGGGAGCTCAGTCTATAGAAGGTTGAAGTGAAAAGGCAGGAACGTAGAAAGTGGCCTGTGTTGAGCTGTCTTGCTTTTTCCAAAGATCCTGGTTTTTAGAGGCTGGACACAAAATAAGTCAGTAGCTAGAATGATGGCTGTTACATCTTGTGTGTAAATATCCCTCCAAAGCCTCATGTGGTCATAGGTGGGCTTTTCAGAGGTGGCTGGATCTAGAGTGTGTGACACTGGGATTGATTCATGGTGCAATGCTAGGATTAATGGTGTGAATGCTATCCACCCTAGGGCAAGTAGCCTTGATAAGATATGAGACAGAAAGAAGCTTGCTGCTGGTCCTCTATTTGCTTGCTTTGCTACCTCTGCCCGCCTTGAACTATTTCTCCTCTGCAATGCCTGACTGCCGTGCCACCCTGCCTTGGAGCCAGCCGATTATGGACTGAAACCTCTACATCTATGAGCTAAATCAACCTTTCCTCCTTTAACTTTGGGTGTCAGGTATTTTGTCTCAGTAATGAGAAAAGTAACTAAAACAATGGGTATGCAAGAATTTCTGGTTATATCTACATGAAAGTGTCCTTCTGGGAAGTTCAGTAAGTTTATAGGTCTCCATAACATATGACATTGGCAGCACAGTTGGGCAACAATAATATTCATTCCAGTACATTCATCAATATTGCTAAAATGTCTTTACAAACATATATGCTGATTTAACCTCCCTTTTGGGAACTTGTATGGAGGTTCTAGCAGGGGAGTGCAGCAACTGGTATAACCTTGACCGAGGAAATGGTCCTCCTCTATCAGGGGTGGTCATCCTCTTCAACTGAATGTGCAGTTTCAGGAAGGACACACATGGAGTGGTGAGGGAGGAAAGGCACACCCGCCTAGCCAGCCAGATCAGCCAAATCAACCCTGGTGACTGATGAGGTGACAAGTGTTGCAGCCAGATTGCCCTTTTGGGTTCTAGATTCCTGATCTTTTGGGGGGTTTTTTTGGTACCAGGGATCGAACTTGGGTCCTTGCACTTGCGAGTCAGGTGGCGGAACCAACTAGATTCCTGATCTTTTAAAATATTCAAATAAAATATTCAGTTGTCCTTTCATCTGTATTCACAAAACTTAATGTCTCTTTCTTTTTTCTTTCTTTCCCTTTCCCTCCTCTACTCCCCAGTGTGTATGAACAATACAAAGATGGAACTGAATCATAACAGATTGTGTTTGACCTGCCCCTTTTCAAAGTTACAGTCATGGTCCTATGAACAGGAGCCCAGGCACTGAAATGAGACAGCTCACCACTTACTTAATGACATTATGTATACTAGGTGCCTTCTTTCTGCCTCTGTTAATTGTTTGTGAAATGGGTATAATGATCCTCAGCTTCACAGGGCTATTGAGGGGATTAAACAAACTCATACACTTAAAAAGACCTCACTTGGCATACACTTTGATAGATGTTTGTTTTTAATCCAATTTAAAAATTCATTTCTAGGGCCAGAAATGTAGCTCAGCAGCACAGTGCTGCCTGGCAATCATGAAGCCCTAAATTCTATTACTGGTACCAAAAAAAAAGTCACTTCTAAAATCCCAGTAGCTTTTATTGAGCAATAACCAGTAGTGAAGGTTATTTTTCAAGCAGAATTGCCAACTGTATTACCACAGGGCTCTGCACACAAATCTAATATCTCACCTACTAAACTATATATGAATTATTTATATTCTCCTGTTACTATCTCTTACAATACAAGGTAGTTATTTTCAATTATTATGAGGCAATTAAATGTCAAAAAAGATTCACATAGTCCCAGGGATTTAGCTCAGTGGCACTCCATTTGCCTCACAAGGTCCTGAGTTCGATCCCTGGTACTACAAAAAATAAAAGTTCACATAGGGTTAATCAGCTCTGGAATCGAGGTTAGAAGTCAGATTCCCATGTCCTTTGCCACATGCTGGGATAAATTAATCAGAATCTGAGTCCTCGAAGAACTTAATAAAATATAGGGAAGCAATAGTAACAAATAACAATAGTAACAATAGTATATAGTTTAATAAGTGAGATACCAAATTTGTGTGCAAAGCAAAATGGTAGTACAGAAACTGCAATTAATTTTGCATATATATAGATATCTATCTATATGTAGATATCTATATCTATATCTATATCTATCTATCTATCTATCTATCTATCTATCTATCTATCTATCTAACCCAGGGCCTTTTTACCGAGCCACATCCCTATCCCTTTTTATTTATTTTGAGACAGGGTCTCGCTAAGTTGCCCGGGTTGGGTTCAAACTTATGATCCTTCTCCTGCTCCACAGTAAAGGTGACACCTGAGATGTAGCGAGAGTGGAGTCTGCGGGTCTTTTCAGATGTGGAGTCTCAAAAGGTGCCGGAACCAAGGTGCTGCAGGACTTGAATGAATCTCGGTCGCATATTGTTACAGGACCTGTATCAAGGCTTCCGTCAGAGTTTTCAGAAGTACAGGGATCGTGGCTGCTGGACCGGATCTTTGGTTTTCACAGAGACTGCAGCAACAAAAAAATGAGCGGAACCCTGGGAAAGGTAACGTAGATTCCAGACATGTTGGGGTGCTGGGGAAAACAGGAGGGACGTGAGGGAGCACAGGCAACAGGGAATGAAACCGGCGAAAACAGACCCTTCCCAGAAATCCTTGCGGCGTCCCTTCGGCGCGAGCAAACTTCGCGGGCCTGCCCCGAGCCATGCCTCCTGTGCTTTTCTCTCTCGCCACCCAGTGCCTGGCAAGGGAAGAGCCTTGCACAGGAAATCATGACGCTAAGATACTGTCTTCCTAAATTGTCCTACTTTGGGCTGGTCATTTTACTTTTTTGTGTTTGATCATTCAGAATTTTTTTCCGGTGAAGAAATTTTAACTTTATAATCCGGTTGAGATATGAAGCTACCTGGTGATAAAGGAGGATAATGGTAAACTACACTTTTACTTTCAAAACCTTAAATTACTCTCGGAACTATTTGAACAACAGTTCTTAAATGCATTCCTTTGCTGGAATCCCCCGTTCCCTTGACAAATTTCAATGGAATCTTTCAGTTTTACCTTAATGCTTAATGACTTTTAGCAGTTTTTAAAAAATTAATTGTGGTACTAAAAATTGAACCCAGGGCCTTTACACCAAGCTATATTCCCAGCTCTTTTTAATTTATTTAAATTTTGAAACAGGGTCTCACTAAGTCTCTAAATTGCCAAGCTCACTTCGAACTTAACACCTTCCTGCCTCAGTCTCCCAGAGCACCACTGTGCCTGGGTAACAATGTACTATATATTAAAATTTTATTTTAGCCATTAATCGTAGAGACTATATATCCATAATGCATACGTAAGCATGGTCTTTGCTGTTCCTGGATCTACCTGTTCTTACCTTAGGGGTGCTCGAGTATATCTAGACTTGAGTTTCTCTAAGGGCTCACACCTCACCTCATCCTTTATGAAACAACCCACTTGTTCACCTTAGCCAATTTGGGAGAATTTGGCCAGATCTGGTATAAAGAACAGAGAAAACAAATCAGAAAGTTTATAATATTCTATCAGTAAAGATGATCACATTGATTACTACTGTCTTGCTCTATAAATCTTATTTCTGAGGAAACAGAGGGATCATTTTCCAAGGAATACTGTTTCTACCCACTCTATACTTTAGAAAGTCCCATGGAATTCTGGCATTAAAGCCATCATTTTAGTACAAGGACCTCTCCAAGTCTGATTGTTTCCTTGCAGACTCCTTTGTTACTTATTTTACTCCTCCATTCTGTTCTCCTGCTTTGGCCAGGTAGTGTCTTTGTTCTTTTTCTTTTCTTTTCCTTTTTAGTTTTTTTGTTTTGTGAAACAAGGTCTTGCTATGTAATGCAGGCTGGCCTTGAACTCACTATGTAGCCCAGCCCTCAAACTCATGGTGCTCCTTCTGCCTCAGCCTCTTGAGTGCTGAAGTCACAGGCATGCACCACCACACCTGGCTCTTCTTTATTTTTCAAACGCTGAATTCCTTTTTTTTTTTAACCAAAACATTTATTGGTATATTTTAATTTACATAATGATAACACTCATAGGGAATTTGCACTTGTATGGAATATATCCTGCCTCTTCTTTTTTTCCCCTTCTACCCCTCCCCTTGACCTCCCTCTCCTCCCTAAATGTAAAAGCTTTGTTTCCATTTTTTCCTTCTATTTTTACTTTTTTTCTTGTCCCTTCCTTCCTTTCTTGCCCCTCTCTTGTTCTCCTTCCCATTTGAAAATTTTCTTCCCATTTCCTTATATCTATTATACATTTTAGTCATTATTTCTACTTTTGGTTTCTCACACCAGAGAATGAGGTATATAAACATGTGTGTTTGATTTATTTCCCTTAAGAGTATGGTCTCAAGGTGCATCCACTTAGCTAGAAATGTTTCAAGCTCATCCTCCTTTATGGCATAGTAGTTCTCCATTGTATATTAAAAAAATCACATCTTTATCCATTCATTGGTTGATGGGCATTTGAGCTGTTTCCAAGATTTAGCTATTACAAACTGTGCCGCTATAAACATGGGTGGGCATATATTTCTGTGGTAAGATGCTTTTAATTCATTTGGGAAGATACCAAGAAGGAGAATAGCTGGGTCAAATTGAGCCTCTAGTTTTAGTTTTTTGAGGAATCTCCACACTGATTTCCACAGTGGTTGCACCAGTCTACATTCCCAACAGTGGAGAAGGGTTCTTTTTTCCCCACAGCCCCTCCAGCATTTGTTATTGGTTGATTTCTTGATAATAGCCATTCTTTCTGGGGGGAGATGGAATCTCAGAGTTGTTTTAATTTGCCTCTCTCAAATGACCAGTGATGTTGAACATTTTTTCATATATTTATTTGCTATTTCTACTTCTTCATCTGAGAAGTGTATGCATTTCAGATGCCCATTTTGGATTGAGTCTTTAAATTTGGGGGGTCTGATTTTTTTTGAGTTCTTTATATATTCTAGATAGTAGTCCTTTGTCTGAGAGATAGCTGGCAAAATTTTTTTCGCACATTGTGGATTGTCTGTTTACTCTATTGGTGGTTTCTCTTGCTGTGCAAAAGCTTTTTAATGAGATCCCAGTTGTTGATTTCTTTGTGATAGTTCCATACAACTGGGGTTTTGTTCATAAAATTTTTGCCTACTCCAATGTCTTTGAGAGTTCTACCTAGTCTATCTTCCAGCAGATTTAATGTTTCTGTTGTAATATTTAGATCTTTGATCCATTTTGATTTTAGGTTAGTGCATGGTGAAAACTATGGGTCTGATTTCAGTCTTTGGCATGTTGAAAGCCAGTTTTTCTAGCACCATTAAAGAGGCTATCTGTTTTCCAGTGAAGATGTTTGGCTCCTTTGTCCAAAATAAAGCGGCTGAGTATGTTTGGAGTTGTTTCTGCATCTTTTAATCTGTTCCATTGATTCTTAGGTCTGTTTTTTCCCCCAGTACCATGCTGTTTTTATTACAGTAGCTTTGTAGTATAATTTCAAGTCAGGAATTGTGATGCCCCCTGCCTTGCCTTTATTGCTCAGGATTGCCTTTGCTATTCTAAATCTTTTCTGGTTTCAAATGAAATTTAGGAGTGTATGCTGTTGGAATTTTGATTGGAACTGTGTTAAATCTGTATAACAATTTTGGAAGTATGGCCATTTTTACTGTGTTAGTTCTTCCTACTCAAGAACAAGGGCTATCTTTCCATTTTCTGATATCCTCTTTGATTTCCTTTTTCAGAGTACTGTAGTTTTCAATGTAGAGTCTTTTACTTCCTTTGTTAGATTGATTCCTAGGAATTTATTTTTTTGGATGCTATTGTGGAGGGTGTTATTTCCCTAATTTCTCAGTGAGTTTATTATTCATGTACAGGAAGGCTATTGATTTTTGAGTGTCTACTTGGTATCCAGCTACACTACTGAATTTAGTAATTAAATCTAGAAGTCTTTTGGTGGAGCCTTCTATGTAGAGTATCATGTCATCAACAAATAATGTTAATTTAACTTCTCCCTTTCCTATCCTTATTCCTTTTATTTCTTTCTCTTGTCTAATTGCTCTGGCTAATGTTTCCAGAACTATATTGAATAAGAGTGTGACAGTGGACATCCTTGTCTTGTTCCTCATTTTAGAGTGAAAGCTTTCAGTTTTTGTCCATTTAGTATGATGTTGGCTGTTGGTTTGTCATAGATGGCTTTTATCAAATTGAGATAAAGACCATCTATACCAATTTTCTGTAGGGTTTTTATCATGAATGGGTTTTGAACCTTGTCAAATGTTTTTTTAGGCACAAATGCTGAATTCCTGATCCTTGTTCTTATGGTGCCTTCTCACTTGGAGTGCCTCCCTCTTCTCACCATTTGTCAGAATGCTCCATCCTTCAGGGCTCAGCTCAGGTGTCATCTTTTCCATATAAAACTTTTCTGACCATTCTGGCTCAAGTGCCCATTTATTTTCTGAACTCCTAGCTAGTATTTCTTTTTCTTTTTCTTTTTAAAAGACAGTCTCACTATGAAGTTCAGGCTGGCCTTGAACTCACATAGATCCTCTTTCCTTACCCTCTTAAGTGCTGGGATTACAGGCATGTGCCACCATGCTACTGTCTTGTGATTGTCCTTGCCTGAGCATATCTTGAAATGTTAGTTAATACTTTACATTTATTAGGAAAGCCAGGAGATTTTTCTCAGATCTGGGTTCTATCTCTTGCTAGCTGTATAATGCTGGACAGGTTATTTAACTTCTCTGTGCTTTAGTTTCGCATCTATGGAAATGCTGCTGCTGATGTCCACCACATAGAATTTTTGTACACATTGTAGAGGATAGTATAAGTATGTGTGAGTACTTTATAAGGAGTGAATGATGATGCAAATAGTAAGAATATTGATGTTTTCTGGTTAATAAACTGCTATGATTTCCTTTGACTGTAATATTAGGAGATAATCTTGGCAGACACAACAGATGAGGAAACTCAAATCTAGTGATTATAAAACATGTGTTCCTGCCACATGGACCCATGTAAAGACAGACTTTGATAGTCAAGATAAACATGTTCAAAAGACTACAGCTAAAGGAAAAACTAGAAACAAAAACAATTTTTTGAAAGAACTTAGGAAAAGAAAACCTGGAGGTAATTATCATTGCCTTCAAATACTTGAGGGGCTACTGTAAAAAAATAAAAACTGAATTTATTCTTTGATACCAGAGTGGGGAAATACTGTAGGTTCAAACTATGAAGTTATAGGGAGATTGTTTTGGGTTTTCTAGGTGTGAGCACTTTCAGGTATCTATAAATGTTTCACCTCTAGAACAGAGAAGTATTTAAATTGCATGTGAATCATTATGAACACAGGGGCTAATGTTTGCCCAGTGTATGAGAAAGGTAATAGTAGTCACTGACTGAGGCCAGTGAGGAGAACTTGAAGCTCTTGGATTTTTTGTTTGTTTTGTTTTGGTTTGGTTTTTGAGAAAGGGTCTCACTATTTAATCCAGGCTAGACTTGAATTTGCTATACATCCCAGTCTATCCCAGAACTTATGATTCTCCCAGCCTTTCAAGTGCTGGGATTATAGGCATTTGCCACTATTGTTTTGGTTTTATGCATTACAGTTCTTTGTTGTTTTGTTTGTCTGTTTTAGATAGGATCTTGCTGTGTTGCCCAGACTGGCCTCAAACTCCTGGGCTCTAGCAATCCACCTACCTCAGCCTCCCAAGTAGCTTGACTGCAAGTATGTGTCACTGCACTTGGTTCAACTTGAAACTTCTGATGAATAAACCAAGGTAGAGACTGGTTTTTTCAAGGATGCCTAAGATGGAAATGACCTCCACTGCAGGAATTGGAATGTAGATGGAAGTTTTGTTCTTCTCAAGGAAGATCATTAAGAGCTATGATGTAATAGCAAAACCTGCTTTACAATATGAATATATGTTAGAGGAAAGAACCTCGATTTTGGTGTCAGCTAGAATACCACCACTTTTCAGCTATATGACCTTGGGCAGTGTGTATTAAGCATATTAATTCACTTTTCCTCACTATAAATGAGGGGAGAAATATACTTCACATTAATGGTTTTGAGGATTAAAGGTAGGATTATTGAGGCCATTATTATTGCCATATGAATTTCACTGGTATAAGCTGATATCACTTGTTATGGCTTATCTCTAGATGTACCCCCCAGAGCCTCATGCAGTCATAGGTGAGGCTTTTTGAAGGTGGCTGGATCTAGAGTGTGTTATAATTGGATTAGTCCACTGATCAGTTTAGCATAGTTCTGGATGTGGGTAATGGGAAGCCCTACCCTGAGTGTGGGTGGCACCAACCAATAGGCTTGTGGCTTGGATGGCATTCAGAGGGAAAGATGGAAGGCAGGCTGGCTGCTTCCTGCCTACCCTGCCGTGGACTGTTTCTCCTCTGCCATGCCACCCTGCTTTGGAGCCAGCCGACTATGGACTGGATCCTCTATAAATTGTGAGCTAAAATAAACCTTTCCTCCTTTAAGTTATGGCTGTCAGGTATTTTCAATGATGAGAAAATAACTAAGACATCACTATTTTAAGAAGTAGTATGACAGAAGCCACTGTGTTCTGTCTTGCATGGTGGCCTGCCTCATGCTGTAGGGTGTACTTCTCTTTCTACTTTTACTTGGCCCATTCTACTTTTACATGGCACTCACTCTGCAGAGTGCAGAGGCGGTTTCTTTTCCTTTTTTTTTTTTTTTTTGAGGTACCAGGGATTGAACTCAAGACCTTGTGCTTTTGAGGCAGGCACAGTGCCACTGAGCTAAATCCCTGACCCTTCTTTTCCTACTTTTAATAAAACTTTGCTACTGTTAAAAAAAAAAAAAAAAGTAAGATGACAGAATGGAAATCATAGGCTCTGGATTCAGGACGACCTTCAATTTTTCACATCCTATAACTTTAGGCTGTTGTTTGTTTGTTTGTTTGTTTTGAGGCAGGGTCTTGCTATGTAGTTCAGGCTGGCTTTGAACTCACTATTAAGTACAGGCTGGCCTCGAACTTTTTGCCATCCTTCTGCTTCAACCTCCCAAGTTCTGGGATTACAGGCATGCACCACCACACCCTGCTAATTTTAGGCAATTTATATAAACCTCTGCTTCTTCTTTCAGAAAATAGAGGTAAGCTAGGTATAATGGTACTGCCTATAATCCCAGCACTCTGGGAGTCTGAAGCAGGAGGATCACAAGGTCAAGCCCAGTTTGGGCAATTTAGCAAGACCTTGTCTCAAAATTTAAAAGGTGGAAGACAGAAGGGGGTGGACTGGGGATATAGTTCAGTATGAAGGCCCTGGGTTCAATCTCCAGTACTGCAGAAACAAAAACAAAAACAGGAAACAATCCAAACAAAAAAAAACCAAAACAGGCAGTTATCTTAATAATGCCTCTATTAGAGGATTGGGGTAAAGATTAATTTAAATTGGCCGGGGATTTAGCTCAGTGGTTTCTTGCCTGCTGCACAAGTGCAAGGACCCAAGTTCGATCCCCGGTACCAAAACAAAAAAAGATTAATTTAAATTGTATGGGTAAAGTACTTAGCACAAAGGATGTATGTACTCAATAGATGGTATTTTAAATAACATTAATAACAAATATGTTGGGGCTGGGGATTTAGCTCAGTGGTTTTGCCGCCTGCTGCGCAAGTGCAAGGACCCGAGTTTGATCCCGGGTACCAAAAAAAAAAACACAACACAAATATGTTAATATTTATAAAACAGCACAAATTTGCTTGCCTTAAAAGTTTCTGAACCACTGCAGTTATGAGCTACCCTAGGGTTTGGTGTTTAAAGGTCCTTTACACAGTATAGGTTTTGCCCTGTGACTTTGGTTCTTTGGTAGCTGTTCAGTCCTTTCTTTGTTCTTGGCTCCAGAGTTCATGGAACAAGTATTTTTGTAACTGACTATGGTAGCTGTGTCCTCATTTATTCACTCACTGGAGTTACTGTCCTCTTCCAGTTGCAGAGCCCTAGTTGCTCTTTATCTGATGATTAGGGGGAGGGAGTATTTGTGGATTCAGTCTTAAAATAGATTACTTTTGTCCCGATAAATAATGCCAAGCATTGCAGAGGAGAGGAAGCACATTTCCCAGTGCAGAAAGGAAGACTTCACACCATAATTTGAATGTCTTCCAGAAAGTTGTCAACCATTTAAGTCTGGCTTTTAGATAATTAAATCCTTAGCTATTGTAGAGACTCAGCAATCTGAAAAATTAAAATGAGAGAAAACAAGTCTCATCTAGATCTTTCTTCCTACCTAAATGCCACTTCTGTATGAAATGATTCATTTAAAAATAATTCCAGCACTCTGGGAAGGTGAGGCAGAAGGATTGCAAGTTCAAGTCCCAGCCAAGGCAAATTAGTGACATACTGTCTCAAAATAAAAAATAAAAAGAGTTGGGAGTGTAGCTCAGTGATAATAAAATGCCCCTGGGGTTCTGTCTCCAGTCTCTCTCACGCTCTCTCTCTCCCTCTCTCTCTCTCTCTCTCTCTCTCTCTCTCTCTATATATATATATAGGTACCGGGGATCAAATTTGGGTCCTTGCACTTGCGCAGCAGGTGGGGAAACCAATGAGCTAAATCCCCAGCCCTGTATATTCTTTTTTTGATTACTCAGACATTTATTTAAAGTAGGATATCTGAAGACTAAGTAATTCTTAAATTATGTTTCAGGCTTAATCAAGTTAATAATTTTTTTTGGTACCGGGGATTGAACTCAGGACGTTGCACTTATAAGGCAGGCGTGATGCCTCTGGGATAAATCCCCAGCCTTCATAAAAATATTTTGAAGACAGCTGCATCCACAGATTTCAACCATGTGATTACTTCTTTGCCCCTTCTCTTTCTTTTCTTTCTCGAATAACCTCTTTGAGATATGGTTCAAGGTATAATTTATCCTCCTCATATTTTGTCCACTGTTCTTTCGGCAAGATCTAAAGCTTCATGCTCAGGTCCAATGCCCTCTTAATGCAAAACATCCTATCATTATAAAGGTTCTCAGGAAGCCTTCTTATGGCTTCTTTTACATCTTCGTCTTCGTACATTGTATCATCACGCATTAAGCTCAGTCTATTGAATCCTGCAGCATTGTAATACCATTTTTGAATACCATCCAGCCACTTGCTACAACAGCAGGCCTGCCCACCATTTTGACCCGGATACACACACACACACACATACACATATATCTGTATATATAGATAGATAGATAGATATATACACTTTTTTTTTTTTTTGTACTGGGGATTGAACTTGGGACCTTGTGCTTCTGAGGCAGGTGGCGGCACCACTGAGCTAAATCCCCAGCCATATATATATATATATGCTAAGCTAAGTCCCTGGCCGTGTATTTTTTTTTTTTTTCAGTACTGGGGATCAAACTCAGGACCTTGTGCTTGCAAGGCAGGCAGGGTGCCACTGAGCTAAATCCTGAGCCCTAAATATATACATTCTTGAATATACCTATCTTTTTTACTCTGATTTATATTGTTAGTCATGGTTCACAGATCTTGGCCTTGGAGGGAACTTTGAGTCATGTACTATAACTTGAGGTATGTGGTCAGTGATTGGGGGAAGCCAGCCTGAGCTCTCCATGGTCTCCTATTTCTCTACTCTGTCTTTCACGCTGGTCAATAGTAGGGTAGGCATATTGCATGCATTCTTTACAAAGTATTTTGCTTTTTCAGATCATTTTTACACTTTGCCTTTCCTTCTGCCTATTCACATTCTTCCCAATATTTATGACCTCACATTCTCTGAGTTTTCCTAAGTTTGATGTTTCTTTTCCTGATTTCTTAAGTACCAGCTTTCCATTTATGTGAAGAAGGTGTAGAAGAGAGGAGAAATTATGGACTTGGAGTAAGAGAAACCCACAGTCTGTAGGTTTGATAGTAGATACGTGACTTTGGGTAAATTACTTAATCTCAACTTCTCCACTGCAAAATGGAAATTATAATATTTATCTTGTAAGGGTATTATGATTTAGAGACAGAGTAGGTAACCAGCAAAATAGAGATCAGTGTTTAATAAATGGTAGCAATGATTATCATTCATTTACTTTTTCTAATCATTTATCTACCAAAACCAAACTTTGCTTGTATATAATGTACCTGAGAGGAGGACTAGGACATGACCTTTGCCCCTGAGGATCTCTTAGGTTAGCATGGGGTCCTTGGGTGATGTTAAGAGTTTCAGTGATCAAAAATGAAGCCAGGCATGGTGGCACACACCTGTAATCCCAGCACTCAGGAGGCCAAGGTAGGAGGATTGCTGTGAGTTTGAGGCCAGCCTGGACTACATAGTGAGTCCAAGGCCAGCCTGAATTACAAAGTGAGACCCAGGGTCTAAAACAAAACAAAAAACCCAAAAGTGAGTTTCAGTGAGTCTCTGAAGTAGTATGCACACTTTTTGTACCTGCCTATATGTACACGTCTGGGAAAGGATTCATGTCTTTGAGCAGATTATTAGCAATGTCTCTAACACTAAAAAGCTAAGAATTTCTTCTGGCCATCTCCGTCTGTCCACCTTGATATCCTGCCAGGTGTGCTTGTTGTTCACAGTACTATTTTGACTTCATCATATAATACCTGTGGTATCACTTAGCTCTTTAATACAAGTGTATCATTTCACCACCCAAAAAGAAACTCTGTGCTCCTTAGCTGTACTTGGCTCCCTAGACCCTCCAGCCCTAGGCAACTGCTAATCTGTAGATTTGCTATTCTGAATATTTTATAGAAATGGAGTCATATAATGGTAGTTTGGTTTTTTGTGATTGGCTTAATTTAGTGGAGTATTTTTAAGGTTCATCCATGTTATGTTTTGTTTTTGTATTTCTTTTAAATTCAGCATAGTAGTTGGCACATAAGACTTTTTTTTTTTCTGGTGGCGGGGATTGAACTCGGGACCTTGCGCTTGTGAGGCAGGTGCCGGAACCACTGAGCTAAATCCCTGGACCCCCAAGACTTTTTAAAAATAAACAGTGTTGGCATGATTTCAGATTTACAGAAGAGTTGCAAAGATAATACAGAGTTCACATATACTCCTGTATCCCTATTATTAATAGTTTACCTTAGTATGGAATGTTTTTCATGATTAATGCACCAATATTAATGAACCAGTTTTGATATATATTAACTAAAGTCTATACTTTAAATTTGAATTTCCTTAGGCTTTTTAGGAGATCATATCCAGGGTCACTCTACCACTGAGCTACACCCCCGGCCCTTTTCTTTTCTTTTCTTTTCTTTAGTTTTTTTGAGACAAGGTCTTGCTATTTAGTTCAGTGAGGCCTTGAACTCACTATGTAGCCCAGGCTGGCCTTGAACTTGTGGTTGATCCTGCCTCAGCCTCCCAAGTGTTGGGCTTACAGGCGTGTACCACCATGACTGGCTATTCTCAGCCTTTTAAAATTTTTTACTTTGAGACAGAGTCTCGCTAATTTGCCCAGGCAAGACTTGAACATGCAATCCTCAGCTTCCCAAATTCTGGGAATTACAGGTGTATGCTGCTGAACTCAGCTCAGATTTCCTTAGTTTTCAGTCTCATGTCCTTTTTCTGTTCCAGGATTCCATCCCGGGTATTATATTACATTTAGTCATCATGTTTCCTTGGGCTCCCCTTGATAGTGATAATTTCTCAGATTTTCTTGTTTTTGCATATTAAGCTTTTCAGATACACATGTTGAAGGACTTGGGGCAGGAGTGGGGTGGAGGTATAGCTCAGTGGTAGAGAGCTTGCCCACAGTAACATGTACAAGGCCCTGGGTTTGATTCACACCGCTACAGAAACAAACATGTTGAAGGAATTTAAATTATTATCCCCACAGGAAATAGGCCTTTCTCTTTATGGCACCTTAAGGACAGACATTTAGTATTTATTATTTAATTTATAAAAAGACCTCCTGTATGTCAAACACTTCCTCAGTAAAGCTGTACTACTGATCTTTCAAGTGGGTGCTAACAGGGCAGAGTGAGATTAAATAACTAGGGGGTTGGTGGAAGCTGCCACTGCTGTGGCCTCTTCTCATTATTACTGTTTGTCAATATTGTTATTGTTGTTATTATTGAGATATACACTGTACTTTCTTTTTTTTTTTTTTGTACTGGGGATTGAACTCAGGACCTTGCACTTGCGAGGCAGGCGGCAGAACCACTGAGCTAAATCTCCGGCCCATACAGTGTACTGTAACAGAGGGATGCCTTTGGAATAAGACAGTCCACTTAGCTGGTTATTAGCTATGAGTTTTTTGGAATATCATCTCTCTGGAACTCAGTTGCCCCACTTATAAAATTGTCTTGCAGTATTTGAGAATTAAGGAGGATTTAAGAAAGTCCCTCTTATAATGCTGTATATGGCAGATGCATAGTAGTTGTTGATAAAAATTGGAAAGGGGAAACAGGATGAAATAGCAGTGTAGGAGGGGACTTCTTTATTTTCAGCATTTTCTTTAGCAGGCAGAATACTAAAGATGACCTTGGTTTGCTTGCATGTTTGGTTTTATTTGTAGGATAACTTCTTTGCTATATAAGAATCTTTGGGTACTTTTTGGTTAGTATATTATGGTTTTCCAGAATCTTTGAATAAAGGTGATTGGAGGTCTGTGAAAGGTTAACGTTGTTCTAACATAGCTGTTGCTGCTGTAGGTGCTGTGCCTGCGGAACAATACCATTTTAAAGGAAGCATTTTCATTCTTAAGGTAAGGATATTAACAAATGTAGCTAACAGTAGCATCATTAGAGCATTTTTATTTCTTCTTCTTGTCTACTTGTGTGTCTATTAAATATCTCAAGTTTTATCTGCCTGACATCTTGGTCCTTCCTTATTTTCAGTGAAAGGCAGTTCCATTTGACTAGTTGCTCAGGGCAAAATCCTTGGCGTTATCCTTGTAGACTGTTAGTCTACACTCTACACTCAGTTCCTCAAGAAAACACAGTGGCCTCACTTTTAAAATATACAGAGTCAAGCCTTTTCTTACTTCCAATTTTCAGCCTCATGTTTTCTGTTCTGCTAAGCCACTTGGGACCAGCTCTTTATTTTCTCATCACCTTTCCTATTGTCACTCTTCTTCCTAACTGATCTCCCTGGGTTGGTTTTGTCTTCTCTTCTTCACACTAAAATCAGATTGATTCTTTCAAAACAAAATAGGCTCACATCATTCCTCTGCTCAAAATTCTGCAATGGTATCCCTTTTTACTCAAAATAAAATCTATAATCCTTAACATAATACAAGAAATTATATAAACTGGTCTCATTTTATGCTCTTTACTCAGCTTTACCACACCAGCTTCTTCCCATCCCTGGATGATCTGAGCACTCTCCCGCCTTAGGATCTTTGCACATTCTTCCCTCAGATATCCATGTAGCTTGCTTCCCCTATTTTATTCAGGTTTATACCAAACTCTCATCTTATCAAGAGGTCTTCTCTAACAAAATCCCCAGCTCTGTCACCTTGCTTCATACAGTATTTCTTAGTGGCAGATATCACCTCCTGGGCTGGGCATGGTGGCACATGCCTGTAATCCCAGTTCTTGGGAGGCTCAAAGGCAGGAGGATTGAATTAAAAGCCATCCTGGGCTGTGTATTGACACCCTGTCTTAAAAACCAAACAAACAATAAAAGATTTTACCACTGGATCTCAATATTGACCCTCAAGGACTTGGTAAAACAAGTGCTAATACCTTAATTTTATATATAAATGACTGAGGTCCAGAGAGATTAATCTTGCTCTAAGATAGGTTAGAATTAAGGTTTTAAAAAAAAGAATTTAAAAAAGAAATGCAAAAAAAAAAAGAATTAAAGGTTAATCCCAAATTTATTTATTTATTTTGCTGTACTGAATATAGCGTGTACCCTCTATTGTTTTTTTCAGGATGCTCATGAAATACATTTGGTAGTTTATTTCTTTATTCAGCAAATATTCTTCAAGTTACAGGCACAGGATGTAAGATAATGAATTGCATATCTTCCTGGGCTACCTAGCACTCATGACTGGATCATTAGTCCTTCACATTTACTAAAGTCTTTCTCTTCTATTTTATTCTATTTTCCTATTACTAGTCAGTCAACTAGTATTTTCTTTTGTTTTTTTGATTTTTAGAGACAGAGTCTAACTGTATTTCAGGCTGGCCCCAATCTCATGGTGATCCTCCTGCCTCACCCTCTTGAGTGCTAGGATTGCAGGTGTGTGCCACTACGCCTGGAAGTCAACTACTATTTGATAACCACCTACTATGACACCATGCTAAGCATTTTACATTTTACCTCTAACTTTCACAGAACACTGCAGGACAAATATAAATATGATCATTTCTTAATAGAGAAAATTGACTCAGTTTAAGACAGATTTTCAGTCTCATGAGGTTGTACTATTGCATGTGTTTTAAAGATGAGATAACTGAGTTACAGTGATAGTAAACAACTTACCTGAGGTTACAGTTTGAAAAAGGCAGAGTCAGCATTCAATTTCAGATTTGCTTTTCTTAAGTTTGTACCACTGTTTAGTTTCAAAGTTTCTGAGGATGTGGAACTAAAATACTCCAATTGCCTAGTTAGCTGAACAGAGCCATATTATTCTTCTTGCTGCTGTCTGGCTTTTGTGTGAGTCTGGCTCTCACTGCTGCCCTTTTTTCTCTATTCTCCCTGAGTCTGTTCTATTACCAATGGAAGGCTTATACCCTTTTTTCTTCTGGGCTATGGCAAGAACTACCTCACTGGATCTCTTGCCTCAGCTTCGCCTCTTCCCATTCCATCACTCAGCTGCTGCCAGGCTTACCTTTTCAATATTTAAGCTTGATTAAATCACTCCTGTGCTTAAAATCTGCCAAATGTGTCCCCCTGCTCACACAGAGTAAAGAACAAACTTCTTAGCATGGCAGTTCTTCATGGTCAGCCACTGAATAGCTCTCCACTTTATCTTTTCACCCTTCCCTGCTAGTAAGTTCCACTGATATTCTGCTACTTGCTCTGTCCCAATTATACCTTTTCATCCCTCTGCCTCAAATGATTTTCTTGCAATGCTAACTAATTGAGAACAGGCCCTGCTTCTTTGCTTCTTCTTCTTCTTTTTTCTTTTTCCCAGTACTGGGAATCGAATGAACCCAGGATTTTGCTCACGCAAGACAGCTGTTGTACCACTAAGCTACATTGTTAGCTCACAGTTCCTCATTTTTAAAAACTCAATTCAAAGCTGGTGTGGTGGCATCTGCCTGTAATCCCAGCACTCTGGAGGCTGAGGCAGGAGACTCTCCATGAGGTCGAGGCCAGCCTGGACTACAAAATGAGTGCAAGGCAAGCCTGGATTACATAGCAAGACCCTGCCTTAAACACGCACACACACACACACACACACACACACGCAGTCACTTCACATAGTTCCTTTTCCCTGGTAGAAGTGAGGGACTTTCTTTTGTATCCTACTGAATCTTGTACATGTTCCTGTTCTGCATCAGTACTATATTGTGGCTTGTATTGGTTTACATATATTATTTCCCACTACATTATAGTTAGGGACATTTTGCTTTTATTTCCATCCTCAGGCCTACTACTTTGACATATAGTAGGTGCTTGATAATGTTTGTAGAAGGAAGAAGTAAGGAAATATATAGCATTGATATATCTTTAATGAGGAACCATACAAGTTTTAGTAACTTTGAAAATAAATGTAGATATCTAATTATATTCAATATACTTTCTCCCTCTCTTTAGATTCAGAACTTGGGGAGAGAATCCTATTTATTGTATAGGTAAGTGGTTATTTCCTGATATGGTCTTCTTGCTTTAAAGTGACTGTCTAGTACTCTATAATGGTTTTGTTGAGAAGGATGCCTAATAGATCTTTGAGAGGAGTGTCAAGGACCAAATTCTACCCCCTCACACAAGTTAGAACTATTGGTGAGAACATGAAATAATAGTTAAGAGCAAGAGACCTATAGTAAGTTTGATTTTTGATTCTACCATATACTTATTCTGTGATCTTTAACTACTTCTCTGTAGCTTGGTTTCCTCATTTAAAAAAAAAGTAGGGATAGAGGCAGGCATGGTGGCGCATGCATGTAATCCCAGTTCTCTTGGAGGCTGAGGCAAGAATATTGAAAGTTTGAGCCTAGGCTGGGCAACTTAGCGACTTAGCAAGATCCTGTCTCAAAATGAATAAAATTTTAAACAAGGGCTGGGGATGTATTTCAATACAAGGGGTCTGAGTTCAATACTAGTTCCATATATACACTAAAGTAAGAACATAATACTAGTACAAACTGCAATGAACTGTTTAAAGATTTAATGAGATAAAATGCATAAAATGCTTTTTAAGAGCAGCTATTATTATTATTACTAATACTGCTGTTATTTCAGACTTGTCTTTCAAGTCCACAATCCACCAGGTTAGGGCGTTTCTCACAATATTTTATCCAAAATGAAATGTCCATTCAATCTGATTAAATCAATCTCTGTGTCAACCCATTTACTTAACATTTTTGTTTTGTCTATCCTATGACAAATTTCAAAGCAGTTGTTAGGTTCTAAGACATCTGTCATGTGACTACAGAGCATCAGAAACAGAGAAATAAGTAAGGAGAACTAACACTGACTCAGTGACTACTATGTGCAAGGCAGTATTCAAGACCTTTATATATGTTAATTATTTTAGAGAATGGCAGCAGTGTATAGGGAATAACTATTGCTGCTAGACCCCAAACCCAACATCTCAAAATATAGGCTTTTTTTTTTTGGTACTGGGGATCGAACTCGGAACCTTGTACTTTTGAGGCACACAGCAGAACCACTGAGCTAAATCCCCGGCCCAGCCTTCTTTTTATTAATCATTCTCAAACATACGTTGTAGCAGGGTGTGTATTAAATGTTGGGGATACAAAATTAAGAGGATATAGTATTTACCATTTAAAAGTTTACCGAATTCTAAGAAATAATTTTGCTCCTAAGAATAATACAATGAACACAGAATCTATACATACCACTTAGATTCTTTTGTTGACATTTTGTGATGTTGGTTTTCCTTATTAGACTTCATATTTAAATGCTCTCATATGCATTTCTAGAGATAAGGACATTCTCTATGTTGTGTTAAAGAGACAAACCATGATCTCACTTTAAAAAGTTGATAATATAAAAAAAAAGTTAATAATAAGCTGGGCATGGTGGCACACATGTGTAACCCCAGCTATTTGAGAAGCTGAGACACGAGGATTGCGAGTTTGAGGCCAGCCCTGGGCAATATAGCAAGACCCCATCTCAAAAAGAAGGAAGAAAGAAAGAGAGGGGGGAAAGAAGGAAGAAAAGAAAAGAAGAGGGAGGGAAAGAGGGAGGGAGGGAGGAAGAGAGGGCAAGCTGGGAATGTAGCTCAGTGGTAGAGTACTTGCCTAGAATGCATAAGACCCTAATTTCAGTCCCCAGTACATACTGCCGAAAGAGAGAAAGAAAGAAAGAAAGAAAGAAAGAAAGTAAGTTAGTTAGTTAACAATGACCCAATATAATCTAAAATTCTATTTATTTTCTCACTTGTCCCCAGAATGTCTTTTATGGGTTTTTTGTTTGTTTGGTTGGTTTTTTGGTTTTTTCTTCCAGTATTGGGGATTGAACCAAGGGCCTTCATACTGAGCTGTATCCTCAACCCTCTTTATTTTTTCTTTTGAAACAGTGTCACTAAATTACCTAAGCTGGGCTCAGATGTGAGATCCTCCTGCTTTAGCCTCCCAGAGTGCCAAGATTACGGGAATCACCACCACACCCAGATTGTTTTTAACTAAAAGCAAATGAAAGATTCACACTCTGCATTTTGCTATTTTATTTGTCAGCATTAATGTAGAAGAATTCTACCACTCCCCCCCCCACACAACTGAGTTCTCTTTGATGGGGTCAGTCTATTTGTTTTAAAGAATGCCCTCCTTTCTGGTATGTTTTGTGTATTTTATTGTGGTGTAGCATAACATGTTCTTCTATCTTATTCCTATAAATTATAAGTTAGATCTAAAGGTTTGACTAAATTCAAGTTAAGTGGTTTTAGCAAGAAAACTTCATAGCTGGGGGTGAAGGAAGGGCAAGGGAAGGGGAAAAAAAATAAGAACCAAGAGACTCATGTAATGGTACAAGATCCCAATGATGAATGTAACTGTATTGTATACCGAAAATGTACCAATAAACTTAATGGGGAAAAAAAAAAAAAAGAAAACTTCATAGCTGATTCTCTGAATTTCATATTGCATCCTATCAGGAGATTTTAAAACACTAAGAATATATGATTATAAAAATAAAAGGCATTTGTTTTAGGGAATATGGAAACTAAGCATACAGGCAGATACACACACATACACACACAAAGAAGCTGAAAAAGAAGAAAATGAGATTATTGTGTATATATCCTACCAGGTTCCTTGCTCACTTTTTCATGAAATTTCATATGTATTTCATGTGTGTATGTGTTGTCTTGCAATTATATTTTTCTCACTTAAACCATAGTGAACATGTTTATACTAAAATATATATACCATTATTTTAAATGGCTACATAGTAGGACAAGGTGTTAGGGACTGAGTTTTGTTTTGTTTTTTGAGACAGGGTCTGGCTATATAGTTCAGGCTGGCTTGAACCCATTATATAGCCCAGGCTGGCCTTGTACTCACAGCGATCCTCCTGCCTCAGCTTCCTGAGTGCTGGGATTACAGACATGTACCACCATGCCTGGCGGGTGCTAGAGATTGAACCAAGGGCCCTCCATATACAGAGCACACATCCCACACTGAGTGATACCTCCAGCCTCTTTTATATCTTTCAGAAAAATTTAATATACATGTGAGGGTATATTATGTGTTTATATGACAATATATGTTTATATGACTGGACATTTAGCCTTTTTAGTTTTTTGCTATTTAAAAAATTGCTGCAGCAACCATTTTTAATATATCTTTGTAAACTTGTGCCTGTACATTTATAAGAAATTCTTGGAATTGAAATTGCTGAGTCAGTAAAGTATGAACTGAAAATTTGGATATTGCCAGATTGCCCTTCAGAGAAGTTCTGTTAATTTATATTTATATTTTCTGGCCCAAACTGGGTCAGAAAACCTTTTTTATTTCCCAGAGAGGTATTATACCTTGTTTTAATTTGCATTTTTTGAGAGAATTTGCTGTCTTTTCATATGTTTATTTTCTATTTGTATTTTTTACCTTATGAACTGCCCCTTTATTTTTTGCCCACTTTTCTATTGAATTATTTATTCATTTTTCAATTTGTAAGAAGTTTTAATATAGTTTTTACATATTAAGGAAATTAGCGCTTTAAAAATTTATATTCTTTGTATTTTTCCCCGTCAGCTGTCCCTTGACCTTGTTTTTTTACTGAACAGTTTTATATATTTATATAGCTTAATTTACTGAGTTATGATTTCTAGATTTTGTTTTATTCTTAGAAAGATCTGCTGAGGGCCGGGGATTTAGCTCAGTGGTTTCGTCGCCTGCTATGCAAGCGCAAGGACCTGAGTTCAATCCCCGGTACCAAAAAAAAAAAAAAAAACAAGAAGAAAGATCTGCTGGGTAGCTCATGCCTGTAATCTCAGCACTTGGGAGGCTGAGGCAGGAGAATCAATACTAGTTTGAGGCCAGCCCAGACTACATAGTGAGTTCAAGGCCAGGCTAAGCTACATAGCAAGACCCTGTCTCAAAACAAGCAAACAAACAAAAAGAGAAAGTACTTCAAGATTATTTTTTACAATCTTTTATGTTATCTTCTGGTATTTTAAAAATTTTTCTTTAAGTAACTGATCCGTCTGATCAGAAGTGGGGTAGAAATGTAGTCCTTCCATCAAAACAGATAGTAAATTGTTTCAACATTTATGCATCTTTTTATAGGTTTGAGAATGTCACCTTTATCATATACTGTTTCCCATATATATCTGGGCCTATTTTTAAGCTTAATCTTGTACCATTTTTCTGTCTGTATATTTGATGCTACCATCAAAGTATTTCAGTACTATTGATTACAATATGTAGTTTTGTAGTATATTTTAGTATCTGATAGCTACCTAATTCTAAGGTGGCTTTTTATTTTTAAAGGTTATATCAAACAGGGCATGTTAAACTAGGTGTAGAAGAGCATGCCTATAATCTCAACATTTGAGAGGCTGAAACAGGAGGATCATTAGTTTAGGCCAGCCTGGACTACTGAGTGAGACCTTGACTCAGAAAACAAAAAAAACAAAACAACAATGCTATTGAAAAAGATCCAGTAGGAGCCTTTGAAAAAGAGAGATAAAGGGTGGGTAATAACATAATTTACTCAAACGTTTCCAACGTGGAAAATTTTGTTAGTGTCAAGACTTTTTAGTGTAAATAACACTATGGTGAACATTCTTGTTCACTAATCTTTGTACCCTTCTCTAATTTACTCAGAACGCATTTCCAAAGGTAGAACTATTGGGTCAAAAGAAATGCACTTTTTTTTTTTCCGGTACCGGGGATCGAACTCAGGACCTTGTGCTTGTGGGGCAGGTGCAGCAAGAAATGCACATTTTAAAAACTATTGATATAAGGGCCAAGGATTTAGCTCAGTGGTGCCACCACTGCCTGCCTCACAAGCACAAGGTCCTGAGTTCAATCCCTGGTACCAAAAAATAAAAAATAAAAACTATTGATAAATATTACCAAATTGCTCTCCAGCAATTACGTCATTTAATATTTGATATTTGGGAATCCTTTTGCATGCACTCATTAACATTGACTGATACTACTTTTTTTTTTGGTACCAGGGATCGAACTCAGGACCTTGCACTTGCACAGCAGGCGCCGGAACTGCTGAGCTAAATCTCTGCCCTGACTGATATTACTTTTAATATTTGCTAATATGTATTGTAGGCTTAAAAATGCTATAGTTCATAGTTTGTATGTCTTTGATAACTCCATTTGAAAGAAGACAACTTTGTTGCTCCCCTCTTTTCTTCTTTCTTTTTTTTCTTTCCAAGATTTTAACCCAGACACTACCATGGATCAAACTCAGGGCTTCATACATGGCTAGGCACACACTCTACTACTGAGCTATATCTCCAGCTGTGACATTTTTATAGGTTCTTTGAAATATCTTTTAAAGTCACATATTTCAAAATTGATTGTAATTATGTTCAGAAAAAAAGAGGGAGGAGCAGTTCTCTATCTCTACACTCACTTTTCCACTTTATGTATGGGCCCTGGGTACCATCCCAGCTGGCTGTATCTGAGGATGGACCTGACTTTGGTGACCATCTTTTCTTATTAACCTAGATATAACAAGGAGGTAAATCTTTTGCAAAAGGGAAAGGAACAAAGAGATAGAGGGAATGGGGCAGGAGAAAAGGGGGAAAGGATGAAAAAAGAATTAAGATGTGTTATATACATTTAACCAACTCCTCATGATGAATGTAATCATTATCTACTGCAACATACTAGTAAAAAATAGAAGTAAATTCCCATTTTCAAAAGTCAGGTAGAAGTAAACATATAAGGAGAGGTCAAATAGAGGGAGCTTAGAGTGTTCTCATCACAATATGAGCAAAGACCCAGAAAAACATGATATATTCAAAGTCCAAGTAATTAGAAGAACTGAAAGGATCATGAAAAGAAATTTGGATTGAAAAAAAAAATTGGGAAGCTGCCAGAGACAAATCATTGCGGATCATCTGGTAAAATATCTCAACCATTTTTGTTTTGTTTTTTAAATATACACTTACTGAGCATATGCTGTTTGCCAGGTGTTTGCATTGTCTCTGCCCTTGAGGGACTTACCATTTATTGAATACAGAGAATATCCTGTAATTAGATTCTTGGCTAGGCCTATCCCAATTTTTTCCCCTTTCCCTACCTGTGTAGCCCTGCTAAAAATGCTTGTTCCAATTTCAGAGAAGAGATAAATAAAACAAAGTTGTTTACCCCCATCCTAGATTGGTGAGCTTAGTTCCCACTTTAGTAAACAGATATTAAAGGACAATTGTCTTTGGACTTACAAAGGAAAGCAGAGTAAAGTGGAAGAAATCAGCAAGCATATGCTCACATCTTATAATTGTGGTAATTGAAAGATTTTCAAAGCCTTCTTTTGAAACATGGGATTTTGCATTGTAGTGAAGACTGGCATTTTTTCTCAAGAGGCTGCTATGTTAATGTGACAACAGGAAACCCAGTTTAATGACACAAAGTAAAGGGAAAGAATCCAATTGAACTTACCGGAAATCAGAAGCTTTCAAACTCATACATTTTACAATTAAAACAACTGACTAAATTTAACCAAGCCTTTCATTTAAGGGAAGGAAATGGTTAATTTAACAGTGGCTTGAACCAGCTTTTTAATTAACCAGTTGCTCTAATTATAGGAATTGTCCCAAACTGAATTTATTTTTTCTTTTTAAAAAATGTTATCGGTACATTTTAGATGTACATAATGATAACATTTATCATAGGGAATTTGTACCAAACTGGAGATGAGAGACTGAGGCAAGAATTTGCTGCTCTTTGAATTTCAGATGTATCATCATCTCAAAGATCAGTTTTCCTTCTGTATATTGAAATCACTGGTGGGTTCCCAAGCAGATCTGCTTACAGAAGAACACAGCCATTACCTTTTTTGGACCCTACTCCTGCAGGCTGAACCCCTACCATAAAAACAGAATAAGGTCGGGTGTGGTGGTGCATGCCTATAACCCCAGCACTCAGGAGGCTGAGGGAAGAGGGTCCCTGAGAGTTTGAGGCCAGTCTGGGCTACATAGTGAGTTCAAGGCCATCCTGAGTTACAGAGCAAGACCCTGTCTCAAAAAATGAAAAAAAAACCCCAAACAATTCTTTCTTTCTCTGGGCACCCACAGCATTGCCCTCATCTCCACTGAAGTACTTTGTAGCGAAAGAGGTAATTATCTGCTTTCCCATCATCATTCCTTGTACGCTTTGAGTATCTTATCCGAAAGTAACATATTTTTCTTTTTATCTTTGTAGCTGCCCCAGATACAGTTGATGTCATGTAATATATATCTTGGTGAGGTCCATAATATCCCTAGATTGTCTTGATAAGATACATAATCAGGATTTTATTATTTATTTATTTATTTTTGGTACCGGGGATCAAACTCGGGTCCTTGCGCTTGTGCAGCAGGGGGCAAAACCACTGAGCCAAATCCCTGGTCCCTATAATGAGGATTTTAAATGCAGGGAAGTTCTCTGAAGCCAGGGCTATCTCTGATTAGCCTGATATAGAGCAGATTTGCTTGGAATCCCATTTTAGGAAAGAGGGCTCTGTTAGTGCATGGTGCCACATGCCTGTAATACCAGCTGCTTTGGAAGTTATAGTGGCAGGATCCAAAGTTTGAGACTAGCCTGGGCAACTGAGTGAGACCTTGTCTCAAAATAAGATTAAACCTTGAAAGTGCAAGGTCCTGAGTTCAATCTCCGGAACCAAAAAAAAAAAAAGATTAAAAGGGGTTGGGGGTATAGCTTGTAGAATATCTGCCTACCATGAGCAAGGCTCTGGGTTCAAACCCCAGTGCCACTGAAAGGAGTGAGGGGCTGCTACAAAACCTTTCACTTGATGTTGTTTAGGTTTCTCCACACCACTTTCTGTTACCCCCCGGCAGAGTGGCGACCCTGAGGAGATGAGGGCAGAATCACAGAAGCCAGGAGGAAAGGGAACAGAGCCTAGGCTAGGACTTCTCCAGAAAATAGAGAATGAGTAAGACAGGCAGACATAGGAGGCCTGTGCAGAGCTGATTCCTGTGGAAAGGTAGAGATAAAGAACTGAGACCAGAACTAGGAAAGATCAGGTCTAGCCAGATTTTATATTCTAGAAATTCAGGTGTGATGACCTAGGACAGAGGTGGTGAACCTATGGCACATGTGCCGCTGTGGGCTGTTTGTATCATTGAAATCTCTAAAAGGTTTGCCGTCACTGACTGAGGAATTATGGATACAGGCCGTGCAGTCAGATGGACCCAAGTTTAAATGGCAGTTCTGCCTCTTACTTGCTGGGTTACTAGTTGGTCATGTCACTAGATTCTTTGATTTTTTTTTTTTTTTTGGTCATCAAATTTTTTTGAGCAATCATTCTTTATTTGTAAATGAGAATATTAAGATTAAAAAGGGAATATATGTATGTGTATATGTATCTATGTGAAAGCAAGACATAGGCAATTAGTCCTTCCTTGAAGGGGGATTTGGGTATCACCTGTCAGGATCAACGACACTATAAATGTTATTGAGATCCTCTTTTTACCTAATAGCAGCATATATATGAATAGTTCTGTACCGAAGTATTTTGTTTTTGTTGTTGTTCACTTAATAATATGCTGGATATTTTTCCATATCAACATAAATAAATCAAATTAGATGATTTCTGTTGTTGTTTGTTTTTGTGGTACTGGGGAATCAAACCTAGGTGCTTGTGCATGTTAGGCAAGCAATCTATTGCTTGTTTGAGTTTTCTTTTTTTGGTACTGGGAATCGAACTCAGAACCTTGTGCTTGCGAGGCAGGCGGCGGAACCACTGAGCTAAATCCCCAGCCCAAGCAGTCTATTGCTGAGCTACATCCCTAGTGCTAAATGATTTTTAAAACTTTATAGAACTCTGTGATCCTCTTTTTTGCTGGTTATTTTTTGCTGCCTGCTTCTTTCTCTATATAATCCCCATTGAAAAACTTCAAAAGAAGTATTGCCTGTTGAAGAACAAGAGATGAGAGCCCCATGAGAATATATTTTTGTCTCTCTCTTTGCAGTGGCTTTTGCAGTGTTTCAAAGAAAGATGGGTGGTGGTGATTGGATGTATTCCAGGGGTTAAATGGAGAGAAAAGGAGGGCAAACTGAGAATCTGTCCAGGATCAAGAAATAACTAGTTGTTTAAACCACCAAGAGGCCTGCTAGTTCCCAGTTCTGCAGTGGAGAATTTGTCTCCTTGCTTATGATCTGTCTGTCCCTTGAAGAGCTTAGAAAGAAGTTTGTCTTATTTTCTCTCTTTTAGGTGGCATTCTACTGAGTACCAGTCGACAGTACAAGACAAAGCCCACTCATGGCATTGGAAGATACAAGCACCTAATTGTAGCACAAGAGGTAAGGAAGGGGCAGGGGAGTGCCTTAGAAAAGGACAATGTGAAGCTTTTGCAAATACCTGAAGATCACATGGGGATAGGCTGGAAATGTTGGAGACAGAAAAGATAGGGAGTTGGCCCTCAGTCCTCTTTGGTTATTTTTCTTTCTGGTGCTGGGGATTGATCCCAAGACCTTGTGCATGGTAGGCAAGTGCTCTACCACTGAGCTACTTCCTCAGCTCCCATACCTTTTTTCAGATTCTTCACAAAAGTTGAGAAACTTTGGATGAGAATATCTTTAAGAGTTTTTGATTGAGATACAATGATGCCATGAAATATTTATTGAATTTTTAAAATTTGTTTTGAGGTAGAGTCTCCCTATACAGTTCAGGCTGACCTTGAACTCACTATGTAACTCAGGATGGGCTCAAACTCAGGATGATTCTCCTGCCTCAGCCTCTTCAATTTTCTCTTTTTTTTCCTTGTCCCTCTTTCCTTCCCTCTTCTCCCTCCCTTGTTCCCCTTCTTTTTTTTTTTTTTTTTTTTGGTACCGGGGATCGAACTTGGGTCCTTGTGCTTTCGAGGCAGGCAGAGGAACCACTGAGCTAAATCCCTGGCCCGGTTCCCCTTCTTATTTGAACATTTTCTTCCTATTTCACAATGTCAGTTATACATTTTGATCCTTATTTACACTTTTTCTTTTTCACACCAGAGATTAGATATTTACACATGTGTGTCCTATTTATTTCACGTACTAGTTTGGCCTCAGTGTGCATCCACTTAGCTATAAATGTCTCTAGCTTCTCATTCTTTATGGCTGAGTAGTACTCCATTGTATAAAAAAAAATCACATTTTTAAAAAAAATTTTAAAACCACATCTTCTTTATCCATTCAGTGGTTGATGCCTCAGCCTCTTGAGTGCTGGGATTACAGGCTTGCACCCCCACACCCACCTGTTAAACATGTTTTGTGCCCTGATGATCCCTTACCTGTTCAGAGTGGGTTGAAAAGTAATTTTACAAAATGAATGAACAGGACCTGGCTCATCCTCAGGAGAATATGTAGAAATAATAGATTATTATGCTTTTAGACAGAAAATGACAAGTGCTAAAAGGAAGATTAAAAAATGCTATTAAAATTCAGAAGGAGTGATTTACATCCATTTTGAGCTGTCACATCGTAGAGTAAGTTGTTTTATTTTTAAGACATCCTCCTCCTTCTAAAAATCCCACATAAATTAATGGGAAAGAGCTGGGCATGGTGGCACATGGCTGTGATCCCAGCATTCGGGAGGTAGAGGCAGGAGGATCACTGTGAGTTTGAAGCCAGCTGAGCCACATAGTGAGTTCAAGGCCAGCCTGAACTACATAGTGAGACCCTGTCTCAAAAAAAAAAAAAAAATTAATTAATTAATGGGAAAGAAAATTAATTTTGTTTGGGTGAGTTTTTTAAATTTTATTTTTAAATTTCTTGGGAAACCAGGCATGATGGTGTATACCTACACTTTCAAGACTCTGGGAAGCTGAGGCAGGCAAATTCAAGCTCAGCCTGGCCCATTAGTAACTTAACAAGACCCTGGCTAAAAAAAAAAAATCTATATGTCTATATCTGTATCTACGTCAATATATTTATCTCTTCTTGGGATACTCCCTATGAGATAATTTTCAGCATATGTCATGCCCAGACCTCTGACCTGCTCCTTAGCTCGGTATGACAGAAAGCTTAATGCCATCTGTCCTCATCTTTTTCTCCAGCGTCTCCACTCTTCTCGCAGCCTGTAATTTAATTGTATTTGAGCCTCTTTCATCCACATTATCTACTATTTCAGGGGCTCTCATATGTTGTTCTGGGCTATTTAGAAGACCTCCCCTTCTTCACCTGGCAAGTTCCTCCTTAACCTTTAAAATGGTTAAATGAATCTCCCCTTCTGAGAAACCTTGGGTTTCCTGGATTGCGTTATTTGTCCTACCATGAGCTGCTGGTGTTCCTTGCATTTCCTTTGTCCTAGCACTTACTGTCTAGGTTTAAGTATGTCTTTTGATGACTGTATCCCCTTCTAGATTATGAGATACCTGAGGATAGAGGCCATATCACATTGTTCTCTGTATCCTCAGTGTCCAGTATTGGGTCTGTTGTCAAGCAAGAGTCAATAAATATTGATCAAGCTGAACCAAAATGTGGTTACTGGAGCTGCCCTGAGGTTTTGAAAATCAGTGCTGGCAAACACATCCTACTGTTTGCAAACAGCTGGCTCCAGGTGACCTTGGTTGCATGAAAGGGGTTTGGTTAGGGCTGTAAGCTTTTCTCCAATGCCATGCTGTGTTCCCAGGTGGCCAGCACAGTAGTGCTGGATAGTGATGGAAACTGCTCCAGGCTCCTCATTTCCTGGATGGAATGATTTCATCTGTCAATTTATAGAGGCTCTGTCCCAAGTGCTTGTCACTTGCAAATACCTCCCCCTCCACACACACACACATATACACATACAGGGAAATGGACTGGATAAACTAAAAGGAATCTTGTATAGTCTCCTTTCTCTCCTAAGCCTGGAGCCAAGAAAAAACAAGTAATTTCCACCTTTTTCCTCTCTTCATTTCACTCTGGCCCACTTTGAGTTCAACATCCCTGAGACAAGAGTTAATTCTTATGCTCACACACAAAGTACCCAGCCTTTATTATGTTTTTGCTGGTATAATCCTTTTTCTCTTTTCAAAAGACTCAGTCTTATAACTTCCGAACTTTGGGAAGGAAATGGGGCATCTATTTCACATCAGCTTTGCTTGTCAGTACTAGTTTTACCACTTTCTTACATGGCCTGTTTTATAAGTCTAGGTTCTCATCCCTCTATCCTGTGTTCTTATCCTGATGCTTCTCTGAGGAGGTAATGAGATGAAAACAAAGCTTTGTCAGGCATACACCTGTAATTCCAAATACTCATGAGGCTGAGGCAGGAGGATCACAAATTCAAGACCAGCCTGGGCAACTCAATAAGACTCTGTTTCAAAGTAGAATTTTAAAAAAAGTTCTGTCAATAGTAGAATGCTTACCTCCCATGTGCAAGGCCCTAGGTTCAGTCTTCAGTATCACAAAAAACAAACATTGGAAACTTCCTTTTGAGGATGTAGTATTCCAGATCTTTTACACTACAGGACTGCTCTCCTTCTCAGTGATTTCTCTTTTTGCATTGTCTCAGGCACATTTTCTTATACACCAATGCTCTCTACTACCTCTGTGCCTTTGCACATATGAGATGACACTCTTCCTGTTTTCTCCAAGGAGAAAGACACAGCTTGACTTGTGTCACCGAGGGATCACATATCAGCATATCTCTGGACCTAGCTCTGTCTTGTTGTATAGATGTCATTATTCCCTCAAAGGCCCAGTATCATTCAATAGAATTTTGAAGGATTCATAGTTTTTATAGGGATTTATATTTGATAGAAATAAAAATAATAATTGTTCTTCACATTCATATTGTGCTAGGTCATTTCTCCCAAGGTTATTGCTTGCCCTCAGCTATTGTTCAGCACCCAGTCTTGGGGTAATAACAGCTCAATAATCAGAGAAATAGAGACAGAATAATTTCTGTCAGTTCATAGTTGTTATATGTTCTCACTTCTAAGTTCTGAGGCAAGAGAGTAAGGTATATCTTTTGTAACTCAGTCAATTTCCTTCCTCTTTGTAGAATGGCCACTAGTAATGAAGATACCTTTTCCCTTGGAAACTTTATGCTATTTTTACTGTTGACCTAGAGGAGGTATCTGTCATTTCGGACACTTAATTATTTTGTTGTAACACCCATATATAGATCAGCACTCACGGCCTCAGGTCTTTGAGGAGACTGGAATTATTCCCAGAAAAATCACCATGTCAGAATCACTTTATCCTCACACTCCTAACTTTCTGGGAACAAAAAGATTGGTTTTACCAGTAATGACTTTAGGGCTAGATCAGGACTAGCTTAGGGAGATTGTTTTATACCAACACTTGTGTTTTCTCCAAAATCTACCTCTTGTAACTCAGAGGAAAGAAAAACCACTGTTGAGCATCTACTGTGTGCCAAGTATTGTGCTAAATAAACATTGATAAAGCTCAGGTGAGTAAAACTCAGTCTTTTCTTACAGAAAGCACTAACTTTAGTCTTCCAAAATGTAACTAAATACATATGATAAATGCTTTACTAGAACAATTAACTAAATTTTTTTTTTTTTTTTTTGGTACCGGGGATCGAACTGGGGTCCTTGCGCTTGCGAGGCAGACAGCGGAGCCACTGAGCTAAATTCCCGGCCCCAATTAACTAAATATTAAGGAAGCAAAGATACAGACACGATTGTTTTATCATGTTGTGCATGGCAAATATACAGTTTTATCTCTCAGTTGCAGTGAATGAATGAAAGAAACAATGTTCCCTGAATCAATGCCACCTATATTCTTGGCACTGGATATATAAATTGAACAAGACATTCTTCCAGGTATATCCAGTTTCTTAGGCTGTAAAGAAGATAAAAAATTTCCTTGGGGCTTTTCCAGGCACAGGGAGTGCCTTCTATGAAGACCTGACTTTGCCTGTGCTGTCAGAGGCCCTGGTCTCCAGCCTACTGGGAGTCTCTCCCTGCCTTACCTGTTCTGCCAAATGATAACCATGTGAGATTTTTAGAGGAATTCATATTTGATATGAATAATAGTAATTATTCTTTTCCCTTTTCTAAGTTCTTTCACATCTGTTATATCATCCTAGCAAACCTTACATTCTTTTTTTTTTAGTGATATTCCCATTTATTTCACTTTCAGTAATGTTTTTCTCTTACATGATTGAACACATATTTTGCTTTAAAATTAACAGTCACAGTTGAAGAAACAGTGGCTTATTTTTCTAATTAAGTTACCAAGCTACTGAATCTTAAGGCCTCAACCTTAATGTTGTACCTTATTATTTTCACTGAACAATAAGATCCTCTATTTTGATTCCTGGTGAGCAGCAATTTTGTTTTTCCAGTGGTTACCATTTGCCAAATAGTCATGACAGATGGTTCAACATGGTGCCCACCACTTCCAGGGATTCCACCTGATGAGTCCTCTTTCCCAGGGCAACAGCCGTGGCAGCCTCCACCCAGAGTTCAGCCATTGGGACTTCTCTATCGAGGCTGGCCAAGAAGTCCCACTTTGGCTACCAGGGCCTCATTCTGCTGAATATGGTATTCCTGAAATCTCGGATATTCTTTGTGTCATGTTTAAATATTTCTGTAAGCAATGTTCTGAACAGGTGATCTCTTCAGGTTTTACTTCTCTTGTTGTGAAGTCTTTAACACAGTCCAAAAAGCAGGTTTCTGTAAGTTTATTGTAGGTTCCGAGGAATTCCCTAAACTATTTTATCTGATCAGATTCTAATATCTGTGTGGCCATATTCTTTTGGTTTATTATGAGTCACCTTTTCCGACGCATGAATTTCCTGAGTTCCTAAGAAGCAGTTGTCCAACCTCTGCTCAGGGTTCCAGTGAGGGCTGATTTCTACTCAGTCACTGGCTTTCGTCCGAATGAGGCTGGGGGGACTGCGATGACTGTTGGCCTGTCGGGGCTAAACCGTGCACCTTGGCCGGAGAATGACAGAGAACACGTGGGCAAACCTTACATTCTTGGAACACTGGTGGTCCTAGAGGTGAATTCCTCCTCAGCTTTAATAAGTCCTCCGCATTTTAGAAAAACATTAAATGAATGAATAGAATTTGGTAAATTTCAAAATTTTCTCCCATAAGTTTTACTTGAAAATAAATACTTGCAGAGAAACTCAGATATGTTTTTATATTTTTTTGAGCTACAGAGAACTCCATTTATATAATATAACCATCTTTCCTGCTAGTAAAGTTTGCTTGTTATTTGTGATGAAGTTACATGTCTTAGTTACTTTTCTCATTGCTGGGACAAAACACTTGACACCTAAAGTCAGAGGAGGAAAGGCTTATTTTGGCTCAGTTTGTAGAGGTTTCAGTCCATAATAAGCTGACTCCAAGGCAGGGTAGCATGGCAGAGGGATATCACAGGGGAGAAACATGGTAGGGAGAAGGCAGCAAAAGCAGCAAGCAGCAAGTGACAAGCGACCAGCAGTGACCCTCTTTCTGTCCCTTTTATCTTATTCAGGCTACCCACCCTTAGGGTGGGGCAGCCTTAATCCAAGCACCATATCCTTGATCCCAGCAGCACAGGCCCTAGCAGCACACACAGCCACCTCTGAAAAGCCCTACCTATGAAAATATGAGGTTTTGGGGGGACATCTAGATACAAGCCATAACAGTACATTGATAAGTATTTCTTTTTTTTCATTGATAAATATTTCATGATGTTTTACATAATTTTTCAGGCCCTTTATAACCAGAATAAAATTGAAAACCATGCCTTTTATCAGCTGTTCTATGTGACAGGCAGGCCAGAAAAGGAAACTGATTGAGAAATAGTAGCAAATGGCAGAACCAAAATCAGAATTCACTTCAGTTCAATTCAACATGTAATATTGCTGGGCTCTGGGAATAGAAAGATGAATGAGACATAGTATCTTCTTATATGAATTGATATAGTGGTTTGGCGACCATAATAGATATTTCTTTCTCACATTATAGTATAAGTGGATACCCTAGCCCAGTGATCAGGAACCTTTTAGAGCTTTCAATGATATAAACAGCCCACTGTGGCGCACATGCCATAGGTTTGCTACCACCACCCTCGCCTTTTTTTCTTCCACGCTTCTCAAAATGTTTCTCTTATGAGGTGAGACAGCTGCTTCCTCTTGAGCCATCATGTCCACATTCTAGCCAGCAGGAAGAGGAAGGGAGAAGCTGTGGGCATGTTTCTTCCCATTAAAAGTATATTCTAGAAACTACACACATCATTTCTGCTCCTACCCCAGTGACCAGAATTTAGCCACATAACCATACCTAGCTACAAGATTGATGGGGGGATGTCATATTTATTACGAATGGTCGTGTGCCTAGCTACAATCCAGCAGTTCTGTTATTAAAGGAAAAAGAGGGAATAGATATTGAGGAAACTAACTGGTTCTGCACAATATCCTAAGAGGAGGGAAAGACAGAGGTTAAGAGAAATGCCATGGATTTAGGCAGACCTGTGTTAAACATTCAGTTCTGACACTTACAGTTGTGTGTCCTTGGGTATATTATTTAACTTTTCCAAACCATAACTTCATTGACTTTAAGCAGGAAAATATACTTCCCAATGTTGCTGTGAGGAATAAGTTAAATGAGAGCACTTTAAGTGCTTAGCATAGTGTCTGAAACATTGTGCCCATAAGTGATGATGGTGATGATGATGATGATTATAATTATACCATTAGTCCTTTTTATGCTACCATAGCACTTTGTTCTTTCAAAATATGCACTTCTCATAAGTACTTATTCTATCAATTCCTTTCCCAATAGATTGCTAGCTTCAGAGAGCAGGAACTATGCTGTCTTATTATCATATCCATAATGCTAACCCTATTCTGGCTCATCACCCACTGGTCAGTAAATATTTATTGAATAAATGAATTCATGTGATAAGTGATAGTGTTGGGTGTAGAAGGGATGCTGTGGAAACACATAGGAGAAGTACTAACTCACCATGAGGAACCAGGGTAAACTTCCTGGAAGAACCTGAGCTGAATCTTTAAAAATGAATAGCGGTTTCTTACAATATGGGTGTGGACCAGGCATTCTGGGCAAAGGTGGAGAGATGCTGAGCCTTGAGATTTATTGGGAAACTTGAAGCATTTTGTTAATTCTGGAGTCTCAAGTGGGCATTAGGGAATGAGGAGAGATGAGACTTGAGAAATGAGCAGGTCTGAATCAACCTTTTTTTTTTTTTTTTTGGTACCGGGGAACGAACTCGGGACCTTGAGCTTTTGAGGCAGGTGGCAGAACCACTGAGCTAAATTCGCGGCCCTGAATCAACCTTTTTAAAAGACACCATTTATTGATTAGCCACTAGATATTTTCATATGTCATGCCAAAAAGCTAGGGTACTGACTGGGTTCACTACTCTGTCAACTGTACCCACTTGAAGTGAATACTCTTGGGCTTCCCTTAAGAGTTTAATTGGTGGGCTGGGGATTTAGCTCAGTGGTTCCACTGCCTGCCTTGCAAGCACAAGGACTCGAGTTCGATCCCCAGTACCAAAAAAAAAAAAAAAAAAATTTGGGCCAGGGATTTAGCTCAGTGGTTTCTCCGCCTGCTGCGCAAGCGCAAGGACTCGAGTTTGATCCCCGGTACCAAAAGAAAAAAATAAAAAGAGTTTAATTGGTGTGGTGCAGTTAAGATAACTTGTGTTGAACTTGCCTCATGCCTGGGAGTTGGGCTCCTTTTTATAATTAAACTGAGATTTGCTCCTTTATGTGTCTCTCTCTGGGCTTTAAGTTCCTTGAGAGGCTTTTTTTTTTTTTAAGACAGGGTCTCACTATGTAGTTCAGGATGGCCTTGAACTGTGTAGTCCAGACTACTGTGTAGTCCAGGCTGGCCTCAAACTCATGGTGATACTCCTGGCTTAGCCTCCTGAGTTCTGGGATTACAGGTGTGCACCATCACATCCAGTGTTAAGGCCTTTATTCTTTAAAGTTTATCAGTAGAACACTGGGAGCCACTTACATCCAGTATGTAGTATTAATAATGTCCTATGTGTGCACATACACAAACTCTTTTAAAGATACCAATTATTGAGTAAGGTGTTGTATAACTATGTGCCAAGCTTTAAAAACATCATTTCATTTTATAGTATTACAAATATATTCAATTTATATCCAGTATTTTATATATTTAACTTAATCCTCAGACTATCCTATAATTATTAAAGACCCTGTATGAAGAATCTGAGACTCAGAGATATCAGATGACTTGCCCAAGTAGCTAGTAATTTCCAGAGCCAGTATTTGAGATGACACTCAGAATCCATCCAACACATATACTATTTTCATTTCATATAAATTTACTACATTGAACTTCACATTAACATTTAGAGTTACAGATGAAGAAACTGAGGTCTAGGGAGATCACCCAATGGCATATAGTGACTAAGTAGATAGGATTTGAGTCTAGATTTTTCGAGCTTTGTCTGAGTCTGCTGCTCTTTATGTAGTGCCAGGCTGTGCCTCCTTGCCATCCAATCAGGACCAGGCCTTTTGTCTGTATGTCTCTTGCTTGAGTGACACCACATTATCAGGATGCTCACTCAATCATTATGTACCTCACGTCTCGTTTTGGACTGTTCAGAGTGCCATCACCAAATCATTCAAGTCCCCAGTTGTAAAATTTGTTATTTTCATCACTAGAACTTCTGGAAACTGGATATGCTACAAGCATGTCAGCCTTTTTGTTTGAGGGTTGGGACAATGCATTTCCTTCCAATTTTTCTACCCTAAAGAATGGCACCTGTAGTGATAAGTCAATCCTCTCATGTTAGAGGAGAGAGTTTGGGATTGGGTTCACAGACTCAGTGTTATGCCCAGGCTGGATGTTAAGTGTTTATCATTTCTTTACTGTTGTAACCTTAGACAAGTCATTTCCCCTTTCTGTGCCTCAATGTTCCTCATGTGTAAAATTAGGGAGGAGGGACTAAATTATCTCTAAGATCCCTTTCAGCTGTAAAAGCCTATGATTCTAATTTCACTCCTTTTTCTATCTGTGCTTTCTCAGCGGAATTTCCTTGGAAAAATAACTTGCCTTGGGATGCAAATAACCTTGGGAAAATAACTTGCTTCTAGAGGATCCTAATTTTTTGTCTATAAAATAGGGGTAAAGAATGTAGACATTCCTGTACAAAAATAGTTTAGTGGTCCATTTGGAAAACCATAGTGCAGTCCTGTAGGGACCTAAGAATGGTTACTCTAGACTATCCCATAGTGATTCCAGATCTGTCATAGTAGCGCCAACTTTTGATAGTCCATGTTCCCTACCACCTTTCTCCTAGCCTCCCTCCTTTCCCTGTCTAGCTTTCAGGTGTAGTCAGAATGGTCTTCCCAAATGCAGCTCTGCTCATGTGCATTCCTCACACACACATATCTTTAGTAGCTCCTGGTGGCGCTCATGAAGATGTGAACTCAGTCAGTAGGAATAGAGAGAACAGGATAGATGTATAGGTGAAATTACGGCACCTGCTATCTGGTATTATATGCAGTTAATCGCTTCTTGGCCTTTTGGCTAAGATCAAGTATATGCAGTTAAGCTCTTGCTGGCTGTGCTGTGCCTTGACTCAGAACTGAATATATAATATCACAATGGGCATCTGATGATGTGGATCAGTCCGGGCAGATCTAGGCCAACATGGAAAAGCAAGTCAAGTGCCAAGAGGGATACTGGAATCAGCTTTCTTTCTTTGTTTGCCTCAAGAAATACCTTTGAAGATCCCTGGCATTTTCCTTAGCTAAGAAAAGCCTCCTTCAGGCTTCAGGGAAGCTCCTCCCTCCTCTGCTGGAAAATTTTAGCCGCACCCCTTTGCATTCAGACTTTAGTATTCTTCACAGCTCTGACTGCAGTGCTGACTGTGGTGAGTTTTCCTTGCTGAACATTTGGCCAAGGTTATGGTGGGCTCTGAAGAAGGGAGAACAAGACCCCTGCACCTTGGTGGTTAGTCTCTAAAGTTGCCTTCTCACTCACAGCACGCTGGGGTGCTCACAACTGTTAAAAAACTTTACCCACAGGCTACAGTGGGAAAATAATTCATTCATTCATTGGGTTTTTTGAGGTGTTTTTTTTTTTTGGTACCGGGGATCAAACTCAGGACCTTGTGCTTGGGAGGCAGGCAGCAGAACCACTGAGCTAAATCCCCAGCCCTATTTGATTTTTTGAGACAGGGTCTTGCTGTGTAGTTCAGGCTGTTTTTGAACTCACTATGTTACCCAGGCTGGCCTTGAACAGGAGTCCATCCTCCTGGCTCAGCCTCTTGAGTGCTGGGATTTTAGGCATGCACCACCACAAATTCTGCATTTAAAGAGGTCTGGGATCTGTCCCACTTGGCTGTGTGACTATGGACGACATACTTAATCTTGTGGGACTTTATATTCTTCCCACACAAAGATGAAGAATCAGCACAAAATCATCTCTAAATTCCTTCCTGTTCTAAAATTCTAAAATACTGAGTCATCATGTATTTTCTCTCTATTAAGAATGTTCTAGGTATGAGGGACAAGAAAATGAACATAATAATAAAAGTTGATGTTTATTCAGTGTTTAAATAAAAAAGAGGTGGGCTAGAGATTTAGCTTAGTGGCGCCAGCGCCTTCCTGGTGAGTGCAAGGTCCTGAGTTTGATCCCTGGTTCTGTCAAAAAAGAAAAAAGAAAAAAAAAGGAATATATAAATAAAAGAGAGAAAGAAATTTTTTAAAAAAGAAATAAATTAAGGAAGGGGAAGGAAGGAAGGGTCAGAACCCAGATGTAGTGGCACACACCAATCTCAGCATTCTGGGAGCCTGAAGAAGAAGGATTTTAAGTTTGAGTCAAACCTGGGCAATGTAGCAACTTAGCAAGGCCCTGTCTCAAAAAATAAAAAAGGGCTAGGAATGTAGTTCAGTGCTTAGGTCCTGGATTCACTGCTTTTTTAAAAAAACTAAAAGCTACATATTGTATGGACTACTATTTTACATATAGTGTTTTACTTAGTTCTCAGAACATCACTGTCTATTATCAGTATTACTGGCCACGTGAAAAGATCATTTATCTTCCCTCTGCTTGGTCATGTGAAAGGACCATTTTTTTGTCCTCCCCCTTCTTCCCCAGAGTGGGTTTTTGTTTTCTTAGACTGACTTGGAGAGCAGTGCTGTAGGGGCACCATTCCAAGATGCTGTCAGGTACAGTTTTGTTGTGGCAGCTGCTAGGCTATTGTCTGCTAGATAGACTTAAGACCTGTTAAGCAAAGATAGGTTTAGTACTCACCCTCCCTTCTTCCCTCTCTTCCTCCTATCCTTCCTTCTTTTCTTTTTTCTCCAGGGATCAAACTCAGGGCTTTGCACATGCTAAGCATGTGGTTCACCACTGAGGTATACCTCCAACTCCTATCTTTTCTTTAAAAACTTTATACCAATAGCAAGACTAAGTACATCTCCAATTAGTAGGACAATGTGGTATTGTCTCCAGGGTAGACAGTGGCACTAAATAAAGAGTATAGAACCAGGTCCACATATTTATGGGCACCTACTCTATGATAAAAGTGACACTGCAGTGCTGGGTAATTTGGGCCAGATGATCATGTGAGAAAAAGTGACTCTTGATTCCTGTTTCATACCTTACACAAAAATCACTTGAAAAATGGATTGTAGATTGGGAATGTAGCTCAGTGGAGCTTGTGCTTAACATGCACAATTCCCTGGGTTCAGTCTTCCACATACACACATATACACACATACACACACACACACACTCACACACACACACACAAAGGATTATATATCTAAATAAATATTAAAATAGTAAAGTTGCTGTAAGATAAAGGATATTTTCATGATCTTACAATAGACAAAGATTTCTTAAATATGACATAAAATCACTAAATAATTCATAAAATAAAAAAGTTACAGAAAGGGAAATATTTGTATGTATTTGCAAAGGATCATATTGAGAGTATAAACAATCTGTAAAAATCAATGAGAGAAAGGCTGGCAACCCAACTTTTTTTTTTTTGGTACCGGAGATCGAACTCAGGACCTTGCGCTTGCAAGGCAGGCGCCAGAACCACTGAGCTAAATCCTCGGCCCCCCAACTTTGGGAAGAGGCAGGGGTGTTGCTCAGTGGTAGAACAAGTGCTTACCATTGAAGAGGCCTTGGATTCAATTCTCAACACAAAAAGGTAAAATAAAATGGGCAAGATATATAAATAGACAGGTTACAAAAGACAGTATCCAGATGGCCAGTAAACATGCAGAAGGTACTCAGGCTCAATAAACAAAGGAAACTTCAGTGCATTATACTACATATCCACCAGAATGGCTAAAGCAAATAGACTAACCAGAAAGCCTGACAATAACAAGTTATTCTAAGTATTGATGAAAATGTAGAGCAATTAAAACCCTCATACACTGCTAGATCCATGTTTCAGAAAATGCATGATGAATTTTACAAATATAATGAATGAGAGAAGCCAGAAACAAAAGACAATATACTGTAGCATTCCACTTTCATGAAATTCAAAATTATGCAAAATAGCCCCATGGTTTTACAAGTCAGGATAGTGGTTATCAATTTGGGGGAAAAAAGGGAACTTTTTTTTTTTTGGTACTGGGGATCAAACTTGGGTCCTTGTGCTTGCAGGGCAGGTGGCAGAACCACTGAGCTAAATCCCTGGCCCAAGTCTATTTCTTATTCAGGATACTGATTACACAGATATTTTCACTTTGTAAAAGTTCATTAAGCTATGTACTTATTTGGCATTTTTGGGTATGAATATTATATTGAAATAAAAATTTCCAAAACAGTAAATTTTAAGATTCAAATTTTTTTTTAGTACTGGGGATTAAACCCAGGGCATTATGCATTTTGACACAAGTGCTCTACCACTGAGCTATTCTCCCAGCTTTCACCTCCCATTTTTTTTTTTTTTTTTTGAGACAGGGTCTCTCTATTAGTTCAGGCTGGCTTTGAACTCACTATGTAGCCCAGGCTAGCCTCAAATTCAAGGTGATCTTTCTGCCTCAGCCTTCTGAGTGCTGGAATTATAGGCATGTGTTACCATGCCAGGCTCCAAAAATTTAAATGGAGGAGGAAAACAGTTAACAGTTTAAAAGGTTCCTTTCAAATCCTGCGTGCTGGGCCGGGGATTTAGCTCAGTGGTTTCGGCACTTGCCTCGCAAATGTAAGTTCCCAAGTTCAATCCCTGGTAACAAAAACAAGCAAACAAACAAATGCTGCTTACTAGCCACCCAACTCCCTCACAGGCAGCCTATGATATTAATGTTTTTGTACATCCTTGCAGAGATGGTTTGTGGATATGTAAGCAAATAAGTCTGTATATAATTAAACACATACATGACATCTGTTCCCTCCCATCTACTCTACATGTTTGGCAATATTTTGAATATACTATTCTACAGTCTGCTTTTATCATTTAATTTATCTTAAAGATCTTTCCACATCAGTACATGAAAGAAGTTTCTATTTTTCTTATATATGCATAATTTATTTAACAAGTTCAGGATTGAACTCAGGACCTTGTGCTTATGAGGCAGGTGCGCCACCACTGAGCTAAATCCCCTGCCCCAACAAGTTCATCTCTTTTTTTTTAAGTTCATCTCTTAAAGAACATTTATGTTAGATTATTTTCAGTTAAGAAGTTTTCTTATATATGTTGTGTCAAATACTTTTCCTCAGGCCTTCTAACTTTTTACAGCAGCTCCACAGGGTGATATATAGTGAAGCAATGCTTATATGAAAGAGAGAAGTAGGAATAAAATAATTCTTCTATCTTTTGGTCCTTGAAAGGAAAGCTGTATAGTTAGTTGGAGAATTTCAGAGCTAGGAGGACTGGAAGAGAATGCTCAGTTTCCTTGCTGTTGATTTTCTTTAAGATTCTGAGTATTCTTTCCTCAGAAAAATGTACATATAAAATTTTGCATGTAGAAAAATATAAAAAAGAAAATTTTCCATATATATTTTTGAAATTTGTCTATAGATTCTAGAGTAAGAATTGTTTAATGTAGGCTTGGAGTGTAGCTTGGTGGTAGAACACTTAGTGTGTGCAAGGACCTGAGTTTAATCCCCAGAACTGAAAAAAAAAAACTTTTAGTGTACCATAACTCCATCAGTTTACAAATTGAGAAACAAAACAGAACACATGTAGGTTGAGATGTGGGCCAAATAGGGCCCATTTGTGCAAGAGCAATTTATCTGGAGGTACAGATATGCTGTCTTGAAGAATGCAGAAATGCTAGGCGTGGTGGCACATGCCTGTAATCCCAGGCTGAGGCAGGAGGACCACTGTGAGTTCAAGGCCAACCTGGGCTACATAGTGGGTTCAAGGCCACCCTGAACTACTTAAATAAATAAAGGCAGGGAAATGATGCGAGTGGCTGATACAGCAGGTTATCATGGAGAAGGCTCCTCGAGCCAGGGTGCCTGGTCTGAACTGAGGAAGTACCTAGTGCCCTCTGACCTCACTGTTGACCAGTTCTACTTCTTAATCTGGAAGAGAATCTATCTACCTAAGACCTGAGAACCTCTTATTCTTTGTCAACAACACTGTCCCTGCCACTAGTGCTACATGGGCCAACTTTGTGAGGACAGCCATGAGTAAAATTATTTTCTGTGTTTGGCCTATAGGGATGAGAGTGTCTATGGGAAGCGGCTGGTGGAAGCCTAGCAGATGGGAGTACCTGGGGAGGGGTGCAAGTGAGATTCAGGATTAGAGAAGAAGGGCTCCCACTGTGGAGAAGACAGGAGGTGAAGACATTGGAAACATTACACGGCATACACTGTCATATTTTCATATGCTCAATTGGTTTTTGTTTTTGTTTTTGTTTTTTCTGCTTCCTTGGCCAGGAACAGAGCTGCTGGATTGGCTTTAATAGAGGAATGAGGATGACATAATTTCATATTATTGCCAAGAATTAAGTTTTGTGTGACTTCAGAGCAGGGTCAGAAGGTAGGCAAGTTCAGGCCAGAGATGAATATAATCTAGCAGTAGGCTCTCATGGCTTTCCTGCTTCCTCCAGAGTGTACTTTTATTTTGCTTTTTCCTCTTTTACTCAGCCCAAGCTTGCTTTGCAGAGTCAGTTTCTCCCTCACTCTTCACTTTTACTTTTTCAAATAAACTTTGCCTCTGCTTTTTGCTTGAGGAAACAAAGCAAAACAAAACAAAAATTTTAATCTAGCAATAACTCCTATCTCTTTGGGCAAGAAATTAGATTTTTGGCATTTTACAAGAAAGGTAAGAAAGGGGCTGGGAATTTGGCTCAGTAGAGCTGCACCTGACTTGCAAGCGCAAGGTCTTGAGCTCGATTCCCAGTACTGGAAAAAAACCAAAAAAAACAAAAACAAAAAGAAGGGTAAGAAAGAGAACTGAAATGCTTCAGGAACAGTATAGTAGACCATACCTAGGGGTCCAAACGACACCTGCTATCATTGAAACATTATAGTCCCTGAACTCTCCTCTCTCTCCACTTCCTTCATCCTCTGCTACAGCTAAAAAAAGAGACATGTTAAGAAACGAGGTACACTTTGTAGAGATGAGAAGGGGATCTGGAGAAGGAGGAGACAGGAAATAAAAATGATCAAGATAATATATATTTTTTTCTTTTCATATTCCAAGCTGAATGTAATCAGTGTGTATTGCAAACATATACTGATAAAAAAATTTTAAAACTTACTGGCTGATATCACAGCCTAGATTGTTAAAAGCTACTCATTCCTTCCCAAGAGAACTTCAGCTTGTGGTAAGGGTAACCCTGAGAGAAAATGGTGAACAAATTTATTTGAAAGATTTTTTTTAATATCCGGGTGGTATGATTAGAATTTCTTGTGTAATACTTTATTTTCTTTCTCTTTTCACTTGTTTTCAGCCCAAGAAGAAGAGGGGGAAAGTGGAATTGAGATCCATTAATTTGGGAACAGATTATGAATATGGAGTTTTAAACATTCACCTGACTGGATACGACATGACTCTGGCAGAGAGTTATTCTCAGTATGTTCACAGCCTCTGCAACCATCTCTCCATCAAAGTCGAGGAAAGGTAGGAAGGATGACTTTGAATGGAATATTCTTAGTATAGAAGCACGTTCTGCCTCTTTTGCTGAATCAGGTTTTTGTGAAACAATTTATAGGAAATAAAATTCACTTTTTTTTTTAGGTATGTAGTTTGCCGTAATCAAGCTAGGGAACTTTTTCATTACCTCAAAAAGTTCCTTGGTTTCCCTGTGTAGTCAACCCCCCCCACCCCCACCAACTCAAATCTCTGGCAACCACTGAGCAATTTTCTGTCCGTGTTGATTTAAGTTCTTCAGAATGTCGTATAAATGGAATCACACAATATGTAGCTGTCTGTTGTTGATTTCTACAGAAAAGAGCCTGATAGCATTTTGTTGGGATTGTGTTGAATCTGTAGATCAGTTTGGGGAGAATTGAAATTTTAACATAGTATTTTTCTCTATTTACTTGGGTATTCATTGCCTCATTTGCTTTTCTTGTATGCTCTGGATTTGCTGGAAAACTGTAGAAGAGGGGAACTAACATTTACTGACCACCTACTGTAACCCAGGCACTTTGTAAATCTTTCTTAGTGTTTCAGATGGTATAGGATGTTCTGTAGTTTGCCTTAAATAACATTAAATCACATGGTTAGAAATTTCTTCCCTTTTAAATTCTCATTCAACCTAGTTATGTCAAGGAGAAATTTCCAGAGTGGTGCTGGCGTGTCCTTAACAATGATCTAGTAGTTCCTAATCTTTGTAACACAAAGAGCACTTTGGGCTTGGAATCTTTGGCAAGAACTGATATCTAGCTAGAATTTTATAACATTATTTTGTTTTCATTGTATTTATTTTTAACTTAGCTTCTATTTGTGGCAGGTGATACTGATTTTCCCTTTACAGTTATGATATAAAGTCAGGCCTATTAAGCTATAATTCGTGTTCAGTAAAATTCACTCTTTTAGTGAGTAATTCTATGAGCTTTCACTAAAGTACAGAGTATATACTATCATAGTCAAGAAAGAAAATATTTCTATCAACCCAAGAAGTTCCCTCCTGCCTCTGTAGATAGTTCCTCCTCCCACCCTCAGTTCACTACTGATCTATTTTCTGTCCCGACAGTTTTGCCTTTTCCAAAATATCATATAAATGGAAAAATACAGTATTTTTCTTTTTGAGCCTGCCTTCTTTCACTTAGCATAATGTATTTACCATTCATCCATGTCACTGCATGTGTCAAGTACTTTGTTCCTTTTTGTTACTGAGTAGCATTTTGTTTTGAAAAGATGTACCACAGCTTATCCATCCACTGATTGAAAGATATTTGTAGGGCTGGGGATTTAGCTCAGTGGTTCCGCTGCCTTCCTTGCAGGTGCAAGGACCTGAGTTCGATCCCCGGTACCAAAAAAAAAAAAGAAAGATATTTGTGGCCAGGCATGGTGGTGCATGCGTGTGATCCCAGCACTTGGGAGGCTGATGCAGGAGGATCACTGAAAGTTCAAGGCCAGACTGAACTACATAGCAAGACCCTGTCTCAGTGGTTTCGCTGCCTGCTGCGCAAGCGCAAGGACCTGAGTTCAATCCCCGGTACCAAAAAAAAAAAAAGATATTTATGTTGTTTCCAATTTGGGGCAATTATGAATAAAGGTGCTATAAATATGTACAGGTTTTTGTGAAAATATAGCTTTCATTTCTTTACAAGTATGATTGCCAAGTCAACTGGCAAGCATAGTATATATTTGAATTAATTTTTTTGCATTTAAAAAATTTTATTGGTACATTTTAGATATACATAATGATAACATTCATCATAGGGAATTTGTACCTGTACATGATATATCTTGCTTCTTTTTTTTCCCCTCTTTTTTTCCCATTCCCCTCCCCTTATGTTTGAATTTATAAGAAATGGCCAAACTTTTTCAAAATTTCTGTGTTATTTTCTCATCAACAATGTATGTTCTAAGTTATTCTACAACTCATTTCTTTTTTAAATGAGTTGATTTTTTAAAAAAATTAATAAATGGTAGCTTAGGTAGCAAGGTAGTACATGGCATAATATGTAGATATGCAAAAATTATACTTTCTTACTCCTTAGATATTAGTTTATTACCATTTTACAGATAAGGAAACCAAGAATTGAAAAGGCCAAGTTGCAGAACTGGTTAGTTGTCTGGATTTAAACCCGGTTCTGCCTGAGTGTCATATTTTTAATTATATAGGGTCTTATTATAAGTCCTTAAGCCAAATTTGAACTTTTAAACCTCTATAACTTAGAGTGCAAGTGCTAGAAGTAATTTTTACCACAATCTTTTTTTTTTTGGTACCAGGATCGAACTCAGGACCTTGTGCTTGTGAGGCAGGCAGCAGAACCACTGAGCTACATCCCTGGCCCTAGAAGTAATTTTTAAAAGTTTTTTTTTTTTCTTTTTTAGTACCGGGGATCGAACTCGAGACCTTGCACTTGCGAGGCAGGTGACAGAACCACTGAGCTAAATCCCTGGCCCTAGAAGGTTTGATAATAAGCTGTGACTTTAACTTTCACAACTGATAGTACTTCAATTCTGTGGAGCATAAAAATGTGCTTTATCTCTTTCTGATGCTCCAGAGAGTTGGTTGCTCTTTCCTTCACTTGACGCACACCTCTATCATGTAATTTATGCTCGGGGCTGTAATGATCTATTCTCAAGTTCCCCTTTCCTCTGACTCTCCATTCCTTCTGGATGGGGACTGAGTTCTTCTTTGTCTCTCTAACACCTAGCACAAGACCTATCACATGGGAGACATTCATTCAGTCATCATTGAAAAAATGACTGACTTTTTTGATTTTTGGTTTTTAGACTGGGTCTCACTGTGTAGTTCAGGCTGGCCTTGAACTTAGTACTTAGTCCAGACTGGTCTTGAACTCACAGTGACATTCCTGCCTCAGCTTCCTGAGTGCTGGGTTTATAGGCATGTGCCACTATGCCCGGAAGAATAGCAGATTTTTGAATATGACTACACAATCTAGTTGTATTGCATACATTTCTAATATTTAATAAAGTGCTTTTAAATGATTGAACCTCTTCTTGCTATGTGGTGGGCACTATACTAGATTCTAACTAGAGGATCCTATGATAATTTCAGGGAGCATACACACACACGGTGCACACACACAGATATACACACTGAGGGAAATAATTATACAGTCATGTGGAGAGTGGTACATGGAAGATAAAGTGCAACATTAGCTCAGGATGGAAGAGTAGCATAATAAACAGTGTTTCTCAGAGTATTACTCCAAGAAAATATCAGGAGTTTATGCCAAAGTATACATTAATACTTTGCTTCCTTTATCAAGAAAGTTTTGCTATTAAGAAAAAAAAAAAGCTTGCTAAGGGCTGTGGATATAGCTCAGTCATAGAGCCCTTGCCTAGCATACTTGAGACTCTGGGTTCAATCCCTAGTACCAAAAAAAAAAGCTGAATTAAACAGTGTGTTGAGTGACTGGTGCACATTTCTTATCGGACTAATAACAATTTGTTTACTGGCAGCTTGTCTCTGGCCCACACTTAAAATAACAATAAGTGCCAGGGATTTAGTTCAGTGGTGCCACCACCTGCCTTGCAAGTGCAAGGACCCAAGTTCGATCCCCGGTACCAAAATAAAAAACAAAAACAAGAATACAAGCTTTGGAATCAAACTGTCTGCATTCAGATTATTAGCAATAGCCGGGTATGGTGGTGCATGCCTGTAATCCCAGCACTCTGGAGGCTGAGGCAGGAGGATCACCTCAGGTTTGAGGCCAGCCTGGGCTACATAATGAGTGAGACCCTGTCTCAAACAAAAAACACACATACATTAAATGATTAGCAATTATGACCTTGGAAAATTCTGAACCTCAGTTTCCGTATCTGTGTAATAACTTCTCTTTATAACATGCAGTCTCTATCCTTCTAGTCATTTGACTATGATTGGTCATTGCTCTTAGACTTTAAGCTCTGTAAGGGAAAGACTGTTTTTGCCATTAGGGCCTAACCTCAGGACCTGGCCTACCACCTGGCACATTAAAGGTACAGAATAAATATTTGTTGATTCGGATTGAGTTCTCACCAGAATGGACATGATTCCTAGGATAGCAAGATGAATGATGTGCTGCTTTTTGCCTCTTTTCTGGTTCTTTGCTCCAAATAGCTCAGAGCATAAAGAGCTGTTTGTCCTTAACAACTCACTTTTCTGCATTGACTGAGGTTTTCATACTATTATATTGTTAGGCATTGTCACTGCCCTGCCTCTCAGAGCAGATATTATTTTCTTCTGATTTTCATTTCACTCTGATCCATTTTCATTTTTTCTCTGCAGCTGAGTGGTGGAGGGTACAGGGATGCTGGTGGTGACCTTGAGTTGGAATTGGGCTAGAAAGCAGTGTGTGGCCTTTGTTCTGTACTTGATCTGCATTGTAGCAGCTGTAACTCGTGCAAGAAAGGAGAGAAAGAGACCTCTCCTGTGCATCTCTTAATTGACTTGCATTCCTTTTCCTAGAGAGATGGAAATCATATTCCTCTGGGAGCAGCTTCCAAGCCCGAGATGAACTGGCCCCTTGTGCTCTGTGAGGAGTGAAAGCGTCACTCACTGTGACACTACACTTTCATTTTTTTATCTTTAAAAATTTTCTTTAATATTTATTTATGTACTTATTTTTGTGGTCCCAGGAATTGAACTCAGGGCTTTCACTAAGCTACATCCCCAGCCCTTTTTAATTTTTTTAATTTTGAGAGAAGATCTTGCTAAATCACTAAACTCCCCCTTGCTAGGGATCCTCCTGGCTCAGGCAGCATGCTGGGATTACGGTATGCAGCACCATGCCCAGGCTGTTTTTATTTATTTTTAAAATCCACTTATATTTTTCGAAATCACATCCACAGATTCTGAGTCTCTCGTACTCCAGCAGGTTCCTATATCCCTCTCTAGCTGCTACTCTCCAAAAATAGCACTGTCATGTTGGGTTAAGTCTTGAAATTCAGTTCTTTCATTTTTAACCTTCTGTTTTTTACTGTCTGACAATCCAAGTAATGTTTATTGTAAAAAATTGGAAAGCACAGAAAAATGACCTGTACTTTTACTTTACTAAATGACCTATTCTACTTTGAAATGACAGAGTTCCCTATATTTCTTTATCAAACTGTGTCTAGTTTTCTTTTGGCTCTTGGAGGGCCCCTCTTGCCTTTGCAAATGTGGCTGCCCTTTCTTGGAATGATCTCCAGGCAAGCATGCTTATTCTCTGCCTCTTGAAAAATCACTACCTCACCAGTGAAGCTTTCCTTCAGCCCCTCTCCTCTTCCTGTCCCTACACTGTTCAGCACATACTATTACTATCTTTGTTTTGCTGTGGTGCAGATATTTATCTATCTCTGAAACACTCTTAGTGAGCTCCTTGAATGTATACACTGCTTTTGCCTCCAGAGTACTTGGGACTGAACAGGTTGTTAGCAGAGTCTCACTTTGTAGTTCAGGGTGGTCTTGCACTCACTAGGTAGCCCAGGCTGGCCTCGAACTCACAGTGATCCTCCTGCCTCAGCCTTCCAAGCACTGGGATTACATCACTGCACTTGGCTTCAAGTGCTTTTTTTTTTTTTTTACTTTTTGAAGGCTTTTATATAATTATTTGATCTTCCATAAGAAGTCCATGATTGTATTCTCTTTTATATGAGGAAGTTATCAACTATTTGAATTGCAAGAAGAGGGAGTCAGAGATCATGTTGAAAAGCAGAAAGAGATGTTAGTTAGAGGCTACCTGAACAAGTGCAATACCCAACATTTGCTGACTATTTACAAGGGCAAAGGAATCTGTACCAGACAGATTACTTACATAACCTAGTTCAATCATTGCAGTAACCCTGTGAACTAGTTATTATGATTCCTGTTTTGTAAGTGAAGAAACTGAGATACAGTGCTAAATTAATTTGTCCAAGTTCAAGCAGGAAACAAGCACAGCCAGTATTCAAATCAAGGACCATCATGTTTCTGTTCCATTTTCTGTTATACTCGACTTCCTTTTGCAGAGGTCTGTCTACAGACGTCCATTCCCCTTGCTATTAAATGATGAAACTTTGTGAGTCTAAAAAATCAGGAATCGGAGTGAGAGCCAGCGTCGCGCATCTCGGCAGAGCTGCAGGACCTCTTAAGGCAGCCACAGAGGGCTGTCCAGGGCCGGGCAGGATTATTCAAGATAAAGTTGCAGCCATTTTTGATGAGGATCAATGATCAAAATTGTTCTTTTTAAAAAGACATTTCCAAGTTAAACATGAGAGAAAGGTAGTGGAATCATTTCACTTCCGACAGGATAAAGTGTACAGTATTTCACCGTCCCTTATAATGGAACCTTTATAAGATTCATCGCTTGTCATGCACCCAACTGGGAACATGGATGTTGGTTTTTCTCGTTCTGCTGTTCAGACACTGTCAAGAAGCCACTGCAAAAACATCAAACAAAAAATTTCTCAGTGGGAAAGAAGGACTAATGGTACATCTAATCCAGCTAAGTGGCATCCAAAGGACTTTGGAGTGAGGTACAACTATCACCAAGAGATTCTTCCTCAGAAAACGCCTGTTGCTGAGGGAAAGAACAAAAAGTTGGGAGTAACTAACTCTCAAAATGTGGGTTTAGATATGAACAAAAGCCATGATCTAAGTGAGGATGAAAATGAGAAACATGAATATTACGATACACGCATATTTAAAAATGAATCAGAATCCAATTGGGTATGTTCAAAGGTCAAACAGACAGAAAGCTGGAAAGAAGTTGTGTTAGGTCAAGAGACTTCATTACCTCAAGGAAACTTTTACACCTCACAAATATTGTGGAAGAAAATAGAAGCACTTCCCCCAGATAAAGTCATAAATTTGGCTTTGGAACATTGTGGCCCTCCAGAAAAAAAACTGAATTGTAGCATTCTGAATAGTTCATATGGAATAACCAAGAGCTTAGAAAATATTTACTCTAAACCTGAGGGTCAAGAATGTGGACCTTCTATAAATCCTTTGCCAAAACCACATAGGACATTCAGATACTTATCTGAATCTGGTGTTATGCCATATAAAGAAAGAAACTGTGACAAAAAATGCTGTGAAAATAATTCTTGTGCAGAATCTACTTTGGCCTCTTCTCAGGAACCTGAACCAAAGAAATATGGTGGAAAAATTAGAAGGAGATCTAAAAGGAAATCCTTTGAATTTGAGGATATTCAGCACTTTTGAAATCAGAATTCACAGAAGATTCATGAAGAACTTGGGAGAAATTCTGGTTCAGTACTTTATTATACACAATCAGAGGATAATATCTATGAAGACATCATATTTCCCACCAAAGAAAATCCATATGAAGATATTCCAGTGCAGCCTTTGCCCTTGTGGAGATCCCCTTCAGCATAGAAGTTGCCACCCCCTAAAAGTGCTTTCAAAACACCCAAGCTTCCTCACAAACCACAGTTCCTTCACCGGAAGACTGTAGAACTGAAGAACTCGCAAACTTATTTACAGTCAAAGCTTACGAAGGATACCACTTTGCCTGTCACTTTAACTGAATGGAAACTTTTCCAAGCTAGAGAAGTTGCAAACAGAAAAAGGAGAAATCTTCCAAGGCTTGTATTGAAAATAGATGATGTATTTCAGTCTAAGCGAGGAAAGAAGAAGGTAAAGTTACACCCTGACACTGGAAAGGAAGTACCTCCTTCAAAAGGAAACCAGTGGGAATGAAAGTGATGGCGAGTATCTGCCAAAGAATCGCCACAAGCGCTTAGCACAACTGCAGCAGCCTTCCAAGAGGAATCCTCACTACCAGACCTTGGAGCAGGATCTTATTGAACTGCAAGAGCAGCAGTTGTTTGAACTTTCTGTGGTGGTGTCTCTGCAGAAGCAGCCGTCAGGAATAAGCTACACTCCCCAGGTCATACAGCAGTTCCCTAGCAAGGGTGATCATGGCTATAAGCAATCAAAAGACACTGAAGAATGGCTCAAAGTTATCCCAAAATTTTGTTTTCTGGATTCAGAGGACTGGGTGCCAACCTCAGAACTCAAGAGTGAAACTTTCTTGTTCGTTTTGACTGGTGTAGATGGAAGCTGGTGGTTTGGTTACTGTAAGAAGCTCTTGCCAGAAAGCAAAGGAAAGCAACTCCCTGAGGTGTACTGCATGGTTAGTCGCCTAGGCTGCTTCAATCTGTTTTCAAAGATTCTGGATGAAGTAGAGAAGAGAAGAGAAATGTCTCCAGCCCTCGTTTACCCGTTCATGCGAAGTGTCATGGAGGCCCCTTTCCCAGCTCCCGGACGTAACATCACAGTCAAGAGCTACCTCCCTGGGGCTGGAGATGGGTCCATTGAACTCTGCCGACCACTAGATTCACAATTGGAACATGTGGATTTTGAATGCCTTTTTAAGTGCTTGAGCGTGTGCCATCTCATCCGGGTCTGTGCCTCTCTCCTTTTGGAGCGGAGGGTAATCTTTGTTGCCAACAGCCTAAGCACACTGTCAAAATGTGGTCATGCCGTGGTAGCCACCCTGTATCCATTCACTTGGCAGCATACCTACATCCCAGTCCTGCCAGCATCCATGATCGACATCATGTGCTCACCTACCCCTTTCCTCATCGGGATCCTGCCTTTCTCCTTACCGCAGCTGCAGGACCTGCCCATTGAAGAGGTGCCGATAGTTGATCTCTGTGCTGACAAGTTCTTACAGGAAGTGTCTGATGAGAATGAAATTCTACCACCTAAACTTCAAGCTGCCTTGATACAGATTTTAGAAGAACGAAATGAAATCTTATCTCAGGAGAAGATTTTTTTCACAAGATGTTACGCTCACTTCTCTGGTGTCTGAAGCATTTGTGAAGTTTTTTGTGGAGCTGGTGGGACATTATTCTTTGAACATGACTGTCACTGAGCACGGGGGGTATGTATTCCAAAGGGAGCCATTCCGCAAGTCCCACACATCCCGAAGTGTTCGCCATTTCCTAGATCTCTTCATGGAGACTCAGATGTTTGCAGGATTCATCCAGGACTGGGAGCTTCGGAAAAGTGGGGTTAAAGGTTTGTTTGAGGTTAGGGCTCTCCAGTATTTGGAAACAATTCCTGAGTCTGAGCCTAGTGGGGTGAATAGAATTTTGCGGAGTCTTGGAGTGAAAATGAAATTTTTGCAGAAGAAATGAATCTTTGTCTCCATCTTAAATAGAATGAAAAGTGCCAAAAAAAAAAGTTTCTCTGAGGGTCAGGATGCCTTTGAAGTATTCTACAAAATCTTTGAAATTTTAAAAGGTTAAGAAGCAGCTCTAAGTTCTCAGAGGAAGAGTTCGTTTTGCTGTGGCACAGTCACTGGAGAACTGTTGGAAGTAACTGGAACTGATGCTCTCTACTGCCACCAACATGTTTTTCACTGTGGCCTCTTCTATTTGATTCTTGGGCTCATTCTCTGTGTTATATGCTTAGTCTGTGACAGCCATTGTCTTTACAAGGGAAAGGCTGTTATTGAATATTTTTAAAAATAAAAAGCTTAAAGATGAGTCTAATGAAAGAAAGGCTGGGTTTGGTGAACTAGAGACACACGATTGAAATGATAGAGATTAGCCTTACACACATAATTCTCATCACTGAATTACCATGGCAGCTTTAAACTCATGGGCTAAAAGCTGGGCTCTTCGGCACATACCTGTAGTTCCAGCTACTTGGGAGGCTGAGGCAGAAAGATCACAAATTTTGAGTCCACCCTGCGCAACAGAATGAGACCTTGTCTCAAAATAAAAATGTTGGTAAAGCCATGGGTTGTTTGAAGTTTCATCATTTCTCTTTTTTTGTCTAATATCCTATCAAAGGGAATCTCTCTTATGTGGAAGCCCTTGTTATCAGATATTTATAAAAGAAGACGAGTTCTGACTCTAATCAGTAACTTCATTAACCTAACAAAGTTACCGTGCCAGGGTGAATTTACAATGTATATGGCCTATCCTGTGTCTATGACTTGTAAATAGGAACTGGAATTGTATTTACATATCAAAGACCACTAGGGATGAGATAATGGCTAAAAAGGATATAAAAAGGGAAATGCTGAACAAAGGGGGCTCAGATATTGACCAGACTGGTTTCTGGCATTCTTGTCCGCTCACGAGAAGAAATTTTATTATTTTATCCGGAAAAAAAAAAAAAGAAGATGTGTTGCAGCTCCTCCACAATGTATGACCCTTGAATCAGCTTGTCCCTCACATGCCATTATTACACTTTGCATATTATAGCTAATATAAAAATATCCTTTCAAGGACATGGGAACTACCTTTTTTGTACGCGTTCACCATTTGGTGTGCATCGTGGTATATGTATATATGTCATCTTATTCAAGCCTTAAGTCAACTCTATGAGAGAGATATTTCCATCTCCATTTTACTGATGATGAAGAAACTAAGTCAAAGAGACTTCTTAGCCAGTTATATAATTCAGATATATGTGAAGCAAAGACTTATTTTATGAACACAAAAACTTGTTTAGAGATAAAAATATGAACTCTGTAGGATTGTAGCTATTTGAAAGGTTTTCTGTTACGTGTACCAGAGCCACCTCTCAGCTCTTAGGATAAAGAACTTTAGATTACAAGCACCTAGATGAGGCTTTCTCCCCCTGCCCCCTTTTGGGTGTACTGGGAGTAGAATCCAGGTTTTTGCACATGCTAGGCGAATGCTGTACCACTCAACTACACTCCCAGTGTTAGACTTTTCTTTTTTGACAGTACTAAGGACTGGACCCAGGGCCTTTGCACTGAGCTACACATCACCAGCACCTTTTCATTTTGAGGCAGGGTCTCACCAAATTGCCTAGCCTGGGTTCCAACTTTTGATCCTCCTGCTTCAGCCTCCCAGAGTGCTAGGATTATAGTTACGCACCACCACACTCAACCCACTGTGAGATTCCCCTAAAATTGTTGGACTTTTGCTTTAATTAAATGTGACTCAGAATTTGAACATTTCCTGAGCATATACCACAATCACCCAGATCTTTAATATCTAAAGCAGCAGTAGTGATAAAGGGGTTTGTCAGTGATGTGATATTCGTTGATAAGTGTTATAGGAAATGTCAGCTTTGCTTTAACTTTTGTTAATGGTTTTAACTGGTAAAGAATATATTTATTCAAATTTATAAAACCTTTTAAATTGTATTGTCATAACAATTTTTTGACTTGTATAGTATTATCAATAAAACCCCATCAAGTGTGCTTAAATGAGTCTGAAGCAGACACCACTTAAAACTCGTGCTGTGTAATATAGTTCTACAGATGCGGTTCCAGGGACCAGAACTGGGCCTGTGTCTTTTAAAATGATTAAGCAGCTTACCCAAGTGGGGCATCTGTCAAACATCTCCCCATTTGGTCTCTTACACTCCAGGAACAATTAGTGATTGAGGGTTTATAAAATGGGGACAGGAGGGTTGACTGGGGGATCCTGTCTCCCTCTGCAAGGAGGCTTTACTTCAGGGATGAGAGTGTGATATTCTCCCTGTGATCCGAACCTGCTTCCTTTCCTTGTGTCTGTTGTGTTTTGATTTTTGTAAAGTATTGTGAATTCTGAATGTTTGTAAAAGAACTGCTTGAGAATTGTATAAAATGTTTATAGATCTTTTAATGAATAAATACATAAGTCTCACAAAAAAATCAGGAATCTTTTGTCATTATTGCTATTTTTATCTTTAATTTGATAAACTTTTTGTAAGATGAACAAAACACAAATAGTATATTTATATTTATACATATTTATATGTATTTTATAATTTATAACACATTTATATATCATATTTATAATTTATACATATATGTTTTTTTATATATATATATATATACACACAGAAATATTTATATTTCTGTGTAGCTGTCAGTTCAGTCTTCTCACCACATACAATCCACACAATTGTGTATATGGGGCCAGACTGTAATTTCATTTACACATGAAGAATCTGAGGCCCAGAAAGGAGAGTGACTTACTTAATAAATGACAGGGCCAATACTTGACTCCAAGTCCAATGTTCTCAGTGTAGCATGTGGATCTGCTGAAGCTGATTACAGTAAGGAGACTCTCAACCATGGATCGCCACCCAGATGACTAAGACAATGTCTAGAGAAAATTTTGATTGTCATCATTTGAGAGTACCAGTAGCATCCAGTGTGTAGAGGCAGAGATGTACAGACCAGCCCCCACAACAAAGAACTATCTGGTCTAGAATGTCAGTAGCACGAAGTTGAGAACTCCTATTCCGGAACAATTGGATTTTATGCCTTATTTTTCTAGAACAAGTGAAATACCAAGGTTAACCTCTGAAGTATACCTAGTGATGGGTTTGATTACTGTAGAACTGGCTCTTCTTCAGTGGCAGCAAATGTTTATTAATCACTAGATTTTATTCAGGGTATTGTATTAAGCATGTATTAAGCATGTGTTAAGGATGCAGGAGGTGTTAGACATGGTCCATTCCCTCAGGAAATTTAGAGACTTCTGGAGGAGGTAGAGGGGATCTGGTTACTTTGCTTCTGGCTGCATGCAGCTAAGCATCCCCTAGGTTCTAGGGCTACTACCTGCAGTGGTGCTATATTTGATGACCCTGATTCAAGTGGTGCTGCTGGCTTGTGTGTCCACTCCTAACAGCTGATTCTTGTCCCACAGTTATGCAATGCCCACCAAAACCATGGAAGTGATGCGGCTGCAGGACCAAGGCAACAAAATGTTACTGGACTCAGTCCTTACCATCCATGAGCGAGTAGTTCAGGTATGCTTTAGGGGAAATTGATGTGTGTTTGCCTCTCTGGCTCTTCTCTCCTTCCATTTTCTCCCATTATGTCATGTCCTTTTCTTCCTCTTACCTGCCCTTGAACAATAGTGAACACCAGAGTTCAGTTTTTAATCCTTCCATCCTTTTTAAAAATTTTATTTTACATTTGAGATTTTGAGGGTCTCACCGGGCATAGTGGCACATGCCTATAATCCCAGCACTCGGGAGGCTGAGGCAGAAGAATTGCTGCAAGTTTGAGGCCAGTCTGGGCTACATAATGAGTTCAAGGCCAGCCTGAACTACATAGCAAAAAAAATTTTTTTGAGGGTCTCTGTCGTTGTTGCCTAGACTAGGTTCAAACTTGGAATCCTCTTACTTCAGTCTCCTAGAGTGCTGGGACTACAAGTATGCACCACTATGCCAAGCTTATCTCTCCTTTTATGCAGTATCATTCATTTCCCCAGCCTCAGTGGTCATCATTATACACTGATAACCTCCAGATGCATACCTAGGCCTGGTCTGTTGACTGAGCTTTCCAGAATCCGATTTGTCTGCCAGACTTCTCTCCCTGGAGTGTTTCTTCTCTTCAGTGTATGCAAAATTAACTGTAGAGAGGCTAGCTTTACCTCTTTTTCTATAATTCTCCCTACCTTTTTGGTTCTTTAAATATTATCAGGACTAAATTATTTGCATTGTATTTTTTCTTTTCTCTCTCTCTCTCTCTCTCTCTCTCTCTCTCTCTCTCTCTCTCTCTCTCTCTTTCATACTGGGGATTGAACCCACAGCCTTTACACTGAGTAACATCCCCAGCCAATTAAAAACATTTTTATTTTGGGACAGGGTCTTACTAAATCACTAAGTTGCCCAGGTTGGGCTCTAATTTGTGATCCTCCTGCCTCAGTTTCCCAGAGTGCTAGGATCATAAGCATGTGCCACCATACCCAGCTCACCATACATCTCACCGTAGATCTTATTTGTCACACTGAGGCCCATAGTGTGAATTCTCTTTTTTTCCTTGTACTGGGAATTGAACCCAGGATCGTTGCCCTGAGCTCCATCCCAGACCTTTTAATATTTTTTATTTTCAGAAAGGGTCTCACTAAGTTTCCCAGATTGATCTTGAATGTGAGATTCTCTTACATCAGTCCCCCAAAGTGAAAATGTGAACCCTAACACTTGGATGCCTACATAATTCTCCTCTTGCTTTTCTTTGCATTCCATTCACTCCCACCACACAGGAACTAGTTTTAATTCCCTAACATTGTTATGCCTCCACATTTTAATGAGTGCTCTTTCCTCTGATTTGAAAACTCTCTACACCACTGTTGATTTCTCCCAGTTTAACCCTATTTTTCTTCAAGACTACCCTGGTGTTACCTTCTCCAGATGCTTTCTTTGATCCTCTCTTGACTGAGTTGGTAGGTGTTTCTCTTGTAGGTCCTCATAACACCCTGCATGCCTTACTACCATGCATCTGATTCACCTCTGGATTTTCAGCAAAAGGTTTGATAACAGCTGTTGGCCTGAGTTGCATCAGAAAGTTAACCTGGTCTTGATAACTTCTTGTTCCAATTATGACATCCATTGGCTACAGAAGCAAATATATATTGTTAGCAACCATCTCAACAAGCAAGCATCTTGGGGAATGGCAAAAGAAATACTGCAAGGGTCAGGCTCAGGAAACAGCTTTGGATGTTAATCCTTTACCTTACTGAAGATGGCATTGGAGCTCAGGCCATGTCTGCCCAATCACCTGACTTTTAGTGCCTCCTCTTAGAGCATTTTCTTTCATTTTGTAGATCAGCGGTTTGAGTGCTACATTTGCAGAGATTTTCTTGGAAATACTCCAGAGCAATCTTCCTGAAGGAGTAAGATTGTCAGTAAGGGAGGTAGGTGCTGGTTTGGGAAGCAGTCCCCTGGTGGCCTACTTGTGCTCAAAATAAGTAAAAGAACATTTGATGGTGGGGATGTAACTCATTGAGAGAGCTTGCCTAGCATGCCCAAGCCCTAAGTTTAATTCTTCACACTGGAAAAACAACCAAACAAAAATATCTAGAGTGCCTGGCTTTAGGAATTGTAAAGAAATATGGATAGTTTAGCCCAGTTAATAATCAAGGAAGCTATGCAGTCTAGTGGTGCTGTAGTTATTATTCTGGCTGTAGTAGTTATTAGAAGTAGTTGTTATTCTGTAGTTACTATTCTGAGGCATCAGGAATGCTTAATTCTATTTTCTCTTTGCTGTTGTGAACCACCGGAGCTGACCTCCATCACAGCATGTTGATGTTAGGGGGGAGCCCATGACATGCTAAAATTCTCTCCTTTTAAGCAGTTGTAAAGCAGGAAGAACATAGTTTAACACTACGTACAGTATAGCTGGGGATTTAGCTCATTGGTTCCGCTGCCTGTCTTGCAAGTTCAAGGTCCTGAGTTCAATCCCCGGTACCAAAAAAAAAATTATATACAGTATAATAAATCAGAACACAAAAAAATATACTTGAGAACAAAGTTTTCTGAGCCTTAAAGGCTTGATGTAGCCTGACTGAATATATTCAATAAACAATGGCAGCCAGAAGGAGGAAAGGCTGCAATGCATCAGGAACTTTAGCCTAAATGCTCTGGATTCCTTCCCAGGTGCCTCAGTGATCCTTCTTATGACACAGATCCAGCAAATCATGTTGGACTGGTACCATTGCTTCATGCAGCTCCCTTATGCATCAAGCTCTGGTTGTTAAGCTCTGGTTGTTATTTGGGTGTCACAGAGATCTGTGTACAGGGAGAAAATATGTTGATCATGCTAACTTAAAATATTTCAAATGAGTGTTATTTCCCATTATAAAAGGATAATTTTTACTTTTAAAGAAAAAATGCTTCAGGCTAGGAGTATGACTAATAGGGAGCTTGCCTAGCACGCATGAGGTCCTGGGTTTGATCCCTGGCACTGAAAAAAAAGAATTTCTATTGTGATACTTATAGCATCTTTTTGTTTGTTTTGTTTTTTGAGACAGGGTCTCAGGCTGGCCTTGAACTCACTATGTAGCCCAGGCTGTCCTCGAGCCCATGGAAATCCCCTTGCCTCAGCCTCCCAAGTAATAGTATTACAGGCATGCACCACCACACCTGGCACTTGTAACATCTTGACATTGGTCCTTTATATATCTGCTCACACCAATCTCTATGTCAATTGAAAGCAAAGAGGAAGTCTTTGAATCCCTGGTACCTCATACAAGTCTGGGACATATCAGATACTCAGAGTTAGCCTAATCTGAGTCATTCTCTCTGGAGCTTGCTAATGTGCCCTTTTTGTTTTTTTGTGGTTTTTTTGGTACCGGGAATCGAACTCGGGTCCTTGAGCTTGCGAGGCAGGCGGCAGAACCACTGAGCTAAATCCCCGGCCCTAATGTGCCCTTTTTGGATGCTTTGCATTTATAGGTTACTAGAAGCTGTGTGGTAACTACCACTTATTTTCTTTTTCTTCTTCCTAGCACACTGAAGAAGACTTCAAGGGAAGGTTCAAAGCTCGTCCAGAACTGGAAGAACTGCTGGCCAAGTTGAACTAGCTCTCACAGACTCTTTCATAATGGCGCTGGTGATACTCCCAAGAAGAAAAGCTTCCTGGGTGGTTAGACTTAATCAGAAGGAGAACCTGACCCTTAGGCTTTATTTCTGCCTTTTTCCTACAAACAGGAATGTTTCCTCTGCTCTGGCATGGTTGTTACCTTTGAGATAACCTGGAGTGTCCCTCATCTAATAAAAATCAGTGACTACTGGTGGTGGTGGTGGTTGTGTGTGTGTTAGAGGGAGAAAGGCCATCCTGTGGAGCAATTCTTTAATTAACGGGTTCTATTTTCTCTTTGCCTGATGCTTTAGCACAGAAACATGTTCCCTTCCATTTCTTCTTTTCTTTTTTTTTCTTTTTTTTTTTAAGTAGGGTCTCTTGTATAGTACAGGCTAACCTTGAACTTGTAATCCTCCTGCCTCAGCCTCTCAGATACTGGAATGACATGCCTGGTTCCATAATTCTTCAGTTAAAGTGTACTCTTTCTTTTAGGCAACCTAGCATGGAGTACTACATAGTGAAACAGAAATCATAGCATAAGTAAACTTTCTGTATTAGTCTGTTTTCTGTTGCTATATTGAAATACCTGAATTTGAGTTCTTTGTAAATAAAAGAGATTTATCTCACAGTTCTGTGGGTCCAAGAGCACAGCGCCAGCATTAGCTTGGCTTAGGTGAGGGCAGCTTTGGCTGTGTTACAATATAGCAGATGGCATCATGCAGAAGCACATGAGAGAGGGAGAGATCACATGGTGAGACAAAAAAAAGAGATTGAGAAAGAGCTGATCTTTCTCTTTTTATATCTAACCACTCTGGACCTTGCACTTGTGAGGCAGGTGCAGTGCCACTGAGCTAAATCCCTAGCCCTGGAGGTTTTTATATTATACAATGTGTAGTTAACAGGAACATAAAATATCAATACCACCTGGCTCTTTGTAGAAACAGTTTGTCAAATCCTTGTCTTAGTCATTGTCTCAATGTTCAGCAAGCATCAGGATCCATGGCAAGGGAGTATTTAAAGCACACATTGCCCAACTTCATCCGTTGGTATTCTGATTTCATGAATATGAAATGAGGTTCTAGAATTCACATAGTAGAAGTTCCCAAGTGATGCTGATGCATCTGGCCCAGGGTTACAACCTCTTTGAGAACTGCTTGTCTAGGTGACCACCAATGTTCTTTTCTGAGCATTAATGCATTCATACTTTTGTGCAGAATAGCTGTTATTTATTGAGCTAGACCTTGTGCTAGTACACATTAATCCTCCCACCAGTCTTACAGGGTGTGTGCATGTTTGTATCTGTGAATGAGTATCTGTGTGTGAGTGCATGTAAGTATGTGTGTGTGTGTATCTCACATTTATTGAGCTCTTACTATGCTCTGTACTTCATACAAATTATCTTTGAGGTTGTTGATGTCCCAGTTTTTGGAGAGATGAAGTGACTTCCTAGGCAGTGATGGTGAACCTTATAGAGCTTTCAATGATACAAACAGTTCACTGTAGCACACACCATAGGTTTGCCACCACTGTCCTAGGGTCACACAGCTAATAAAAAGCAAAACCCTATGCCTGTAATCCCGGCACTCTGGTAAGCTGAGGCAGGAAGATCCCATATTCAAGCTAGCTCGGACAACTCAGCAACTTAGTTCTACTGTATCTCAAAATTAAAAATAAAAAAGGACTGTGGATGTAGCTCAGTGCAAAGTTCCTAAGTTCAATCCCTAGTACCTCAAAAACAAAAATCTTTCCTCCCTATTTCTTTCCTTCTCTGGGGTACCCCTAGCACTCACTATTTCACATACTCTTCTGAAATTTGTCAGCATCAGCCCTGAAGTTATTTTAATTCTTTTGTTTGGTTTCCAAAGACCACAAGAAGAAAGTGAGATTTCCTTCCAAGGTGTAACACTAAGGGAAGACTGTCAAGATAGCAGGTGCCTTTAATTAAAATGTTCTTCTGAATTCAAATGGAAGGTTCAGCAGGCCAGAAGTTCCAGGTGAATCCCACTGGGAGTATGGGCAGAGTTTTCCAGTGAGGACTTATATTTTTGACGTAGAACTGCTCATTGCTGAGTTTCCTTTAGGGAAGATAAAAGAGCAAAAGCTAATGGATGAGTGTGAAGTGGGGGTGTGTGTATATGATATAAAGATACAGAAGTAAACAAATACAAATATCACCCTCTTAGCACATGGGTAATCAGCAATGATGTCACGTGGGCTCCAGGAACCTGGAAAACACATTACTCTTTTCCAGTTGCCCAGTTTTTCTTGTTATCAATATGTGGAAGCAGGACTCGAGATTTCATAAATTGATAAGATAAGGGAGTTGGAAGACCTTAGGACCTAGCCAGCCTTATTGTCTCTATTAACAAGTGCAGGTTTATGGCAAAAGCAGTACTTTGCCCAAGAACACAGGACATCTCATTAGCAGGATGGCAGCAAGATTCAGATCTCCCATTCCCCAGTCCATCCCTTTCCATTTCATCATTGAGGGATGAGTCAGGATTATTTCTTAGATAGGAGGTGACTTGATTCTACCACCTTGGAGCTCTTGTGTCACTGACCTAGCTGATGAGCTATGCAGGAATGGAATGGGTGGTTTCCTTATAGAAAAATGAGAAGTGATGGCAATTGTTATGAATAGAACATAACCCCTGACAGGAGGCATTATTCAGCTCTGGCAAATATCATCATGTAGAATATAAACTCCAAGTTTGCTGACAGCTTGTCTACTTTTCAAAAGCTGAAGATGTTTTTTGGTACTGGGGAATCAAACCCATGGTACTCTGCCACTGAGCTACTTCCCCAGCCCATTTTATTTATTTTTATACAGAGTCTCCCTAAATTGCTTAGGTGAATACTCTTAAGTGAAATAAATCAGGCACACATGTTTAAATACCGCATTGTCTCTCTGGTGTGAGAAACTCAATGTGGAAATAAGGACTGAGGTGTATAATGGATGTTTGGAAATGGAAAGGAAGTGTTCAAATGGGAAGGGGAACAAGGGAGATGGGAGGGAAAGAGGAAGGTAGTGACAAGAAAAAAGTGAAAATAGAAGGAAAAAAATGGAAACAAAGCTTTTTTACATAGGGAGGGAAAAGGGCTTGAGGGGGGGAAAGGGATAAAATATATTTTAAAAATTTTAAAAATGTATAACTGATATTGTGTAACAGGAAGAAAAGGTCTAAAAGAGCAGGGGAATTGTGAGGGGTAGGGGAAGGGAAAAACGGGAAAGGAAAAAATATGAGAAGAGGAAAAAAAATGGAAACAGGGTCTTTCCAAATATGGAAGGGTGGAGGGGGTGAAGGGAGGGCAAGGGAAGAGGGAAAAAAAATAAGAACCAAGATACTCATGTAATGGTACAAGATCCCAATGATGAATGTAACTATTTTATACCGAAAATGTACCAATAAACTTAATGGGCGGCGGGGGAAAGAAACCCTGAAAATAACTCAGTCTTTATCCCCAACGTGTCTTTCTTCTCTGGGAGCTAATTCCCTCAAGAAGGGCTGAGTGTAGCAATTGTAGGCAGAAAGATTTCTCCAGTTACTTTTGCAGGCATCCCTCTCTCCTTTATTGTTGGGAGGAGTGTGTAACTGAGTAGAAGCCAGGAAAAGCAGTAGGTATTTTGGGGAACTGGAATAACGGAGTCCCTGCTCACAGGGATTGGAATAAAAATCTTTGGGAGTCCCAAAAAACAATAAAATAATGAAACATAAAATTTTTTTTTA